>NC_029790.2:119858852-119898462 GCF_000816755.2 Arachis ipaensis
AAATATTCATGACCTATTAAAAATGGACAGAAAAGTATTGTATGGAATTCGAATTGATAACTCATTAATATTTTAAAGAAGTCTCGTAATTCAATATTTTGTTAGCTTTTTTTTAACGTATGAAATAAAATATATATTTTTTAATTTTTAAATTATTAATTTTTTTAATAAATTTTTTAATAAAATTTTTTTAATAAATTATTAATTTTTTAACAACATAATTCGAATTATACCATGAATTACTGTGTGTGTAATTCGAACCAAGCTGATTCAAATTAGTGTGTGCGTGTTTGTGTATAATTCGAACCAAGCTGGTTCGAATTATGTAGAAATGGAGTTCGAACCAAACTGGTTCGAATTACATACAAATGTGTATTGGTGGATTCATGAAACAATTTTCGTTTTGGTTTATTCACGTAAATTATTTTCTCCCTTGACTTATTTCTGTTTTTTACCCTATATATTATGATAGGTTTCATGTTTCATATCTCCAATAATTGATAATAAATACTATAACGGACAAAGAATCAATTGTAATTATTTAATGTAATTGATATTATAATTACCGTTCTTAAATATAATTATTATTATTAATCTTTATTGTATTTTTATATATAAAAATTAAATTATAAAAAGGAATATTAAGTATTGATTACAATAATGCCTAATAAAAAGGGATATGATTTTATAATTAATATCATTAATAAGTAAATTTGATAAGAACGGTGATAAGTAGAATGATAAGAGAGTGAGATAAAAAATAAAACTGATATTAAATAATATAAATGAAGTAAATTATGAAAAATTTTGGCTAATTATGGCTGAAAAATTTTGGTTACCAAACTTTTTCCTAACATAATAATAAAATGTTTGATGTATTGAATAGGTGTGTGTCATTACTGTCACGGTTTGGTTCAATTTTGAAACAAAATCTAATTGAATCAAATAATAAATATAACTTTGGCTAGGTTTGATGTGATCCCCCACAGCATGGCTTGAAAAACAACACAGTAATTTTTCATTGAACTAACTCGGTTCTATATTTAGGAATATATCATAGCGTATATCTACACAAAAGTTAATATATATGCCGGAGTTCATTTATGCCAAAAATCCTCCTTATTCCTTCTTTGAATCCCTTTCTTCCCATAACATTTATTGCTTTTAGTTTAGTTTTTGTCTGTACGTACAATAGATATTTTCGTTACTTTCTTCGTGGTTCCATACAATTTCTTCAGAAGATATTATTGTTGGGTATCATAGATATTTTTGTTACTTTGTTTCTTGTGATTCTATTACAACATCTAACTTGAGAAGTGGATATAGTATTTTATACATCCAAATCCGCATTTGTCAACAATGAACAATGGCGTTCACATCATGATCCACTATTCAAAACTACAATGATAATATAGTTTTAAAAGAAATACTAAAGGTCATTAGAATTTATTATTTTTAGTCTTTAATTAGTCGTTAATATTTAAAAATATAGACTAAATTATGTTATTGAATTACTAAACTAAAAAAATTGAATTAATGACTAATTAAAAGTAATGACAAAAAATAACAAATTATGATGACTCTTTGACATTTCTCTATTCTTAAATTAATTAACTTTGAAAAATGATTTTACTTAAATATCTAAAGCATTGTGTAATTTTGTCTGTTAAATATAAAACAATGTGATTTAAACATATGGAAGTAGAATATATTGGATTTTCTTTCTCTTAAAACTCATAAATAGTTTATTTGATTATCGGCCTTAATAAAACTATATTTTGAATATGACATGTTATATGTTTGTTATCTCAATGCAGAATAATATTTTTGGCAAATCACTTTTTAAAAGTATTATTCTTGTCATATTTCTTGTAAGTTTTTTCTTTTTTTGTTCTTCCTTTTAAGAAGAATCTCACTTTGTTGAGGTATTTTAATTAAAAATTGAGAAGTTATAAGAAATATTATTTTTCACTACTACAAGAAAAATGCTGATTATCGTTGGATTTAGCGTTGTATATTACCGTTGAATTTACTAACGAATTTTGCGACAGTTGCAACACTAAATTCATCATCCATGATACGTTACCGTCGGATTTATATTTTCGACCCTAAATCCGATGGTAACAAATGGCACAAAAAATGTTTAGCGGAAGCGCATTTTATCGTCAGATTTAGGGGCGAAAAAATCTGACGGTAAAGTAATTAAATGAAATGCGTCGTTTTGGTTATAGACTGTACGTTATCAGCGAATTTTTTCGATGGTAAATCTTCCGATAAAATGGACCCTAAATTCGAATTTGCGAACCCTTCCCCCATTTCTGCAACATCATCAATATCACTTCTCTCCCTTTTTTCTTTCTCTCTCACCGTCAACCCCCATCACCACCGTTTGCCACCGTTTCGCCGTCGCCGACCGCTTCCCACGACTCCAACTAACCATCATCGTCGTCGAGGAGCATCCACCTGGAGCTTGTTTCTGCGATGAAGGAGCTTGTTTCTCCCTGCAAGTTGTTGCCTCCGTCATTCGCCGTTGCCGCCACTTGCCTCCGTTAGCTGTGACGCTACCCTTCCTCTTTCATCTAGGTATGTCTTCTTCCCTTCTTACATTTTTTTTACATTGCTATTTGCTAAACCCTAACCATACACTCTTCATCCCAAAGTGTCCCCCGCCGCTGCTACCACGTTGGTAAAGTCTTTTGCACCACAAATGTCTCCAAGTAAGTGAGTTATTAATAATAACTGATTGAGTTGATAAATATTTTTATTTTGATTTTTTTAATAATAACTGATTGGTTTAATTTTAATATTTTTTCTGTAAATTCTATTAAACTTAGCAAATAATTAGTCAATAAATTAAAATTTAATAAAAAAATTAGAAATATGAATATTATGTTAAATTAGGATAGAGCTCATTAAAACGAGAATTTTAACACTAATTTTAAAGAATTTGTCCCAAGATTGGGCCGAACAGGCGGAACCGATTGAACTGGCCTCGGCCCAAACCAGGCTCGTGGGCCCAACCAGCCCATCAATTAAATGAGCTAAAGCTCATCTTCTTCTTCCCCATTCAGCATAATGCTGAAGCAGCCAAGGGGAGGAAAGAAAAGAAATCCAACCCTAACGCCATAAACAAATTCACGTAACTTCTCACTCTGAGCTCCGATCGCTGCACCGTTTGCAGCCACGTGACCACCGCGTCGAGCTCTACGATACTACCAGAACAATTTCATAGGTAAGCCACAATCTCACCTCAGTTTATCTACCCATTTGATTTTCGAAAATTATGAGCCTATATGTTGAGATTTTGTTGATTTTGGTATTCTAGGTTCGATTTAGCTTGCGAAGCTTATCGGGCTTGGATGGTTTTGTCCGTGGGTACGGTAAGGATTATTAACCCTAGTTAGTTCATTGAATTAGTGTATGAATATTGAATTGTATATACGGATATGTGAATTTGGGTGTATATGTGTTGTGTATATGTATTAGGTTGTGTATAAGTAATTGGAGCTTGAAATTATGGACATTGGAATTTTGGTGGAGGTTGAGTACTAGTGCTTTGGTGAATTTTTGGGCCTTGGGGCTGTGTTGGTTTTGGTGATTTTGCCTTGGACAATACGCAGAAATCAGCCAAGGTATGATTTAGGTTTCACGTATGTAATATATAATGTTCTGTGAAAACTTAGGATAAATGACCATAGGATAGGAATTGAATGCATGTGTATGTTAAATCGTTTAGTGCCCTGAGTATAATTGTGAACTAAGATAGAAATTGATTGTGGTTTGATATTTCACAAGTTGGAGATAAGCGGATTCGAACCGTTGACATCCGCCACAGGGTAAACCACCGCCTCTCAAATACAATTCAAAATTATATATATTTCTTTTTTCTTGAATCAACCTTCTCAGTTTTTATTGACTCGGTGCTCTTGATTTGTTTATTTTGGGAATATATGTATATATAACAGCAAGTACAAAAATGAGTAATAACCCCCAGTAGAGACTGGTACGATTCAATTCTACATGTGCGGTAGCAATACCAAACCAAATACGACGAGTAGTGGGGTCCTGAGCTATAAGTATACATAAAAAAACCCTTTTGTTAAGAAATAGAAAACCGTCTTTACATTGGATGGTTTGGTGTTTTGATGATCCCTATTTTATTAACCGCAACTTCTGTATTTATTATCGCTTTCATTGCTGCCCCTCCAGTAGATATTGATGGTATTCGTGAGCCTGTTTCTGGATCTCTACTTTATGGAAACAATATTATTTCGGGTGTCATTATTCCTACTTCGGCGGTCGATAGCTTTTTTGTTTTCTAATAAAAAGGGGTCTATTTCTGCCCGAACATTCCATAAAAATGAAATAGATTTCCATGTTAGGGAAATTTCCTATTTATTATTATTTAAATTATTTATTAACTTAAGAAGTCTTTCTTTGACTATTATATTAAAATTTTTCTGATCCAATTTTGTTTCAATTAATATATTATCGGAAAATTGAGGCCAACTTGATCCTCTTCCCCAGGATCCCAGATGAGGAAACCCTAGGAGAGCCGCTAAAGGAATGGGTCATAATTATTATGGAGAACCCGCATGGCCAAACGATCTTTTATATATTTTTTCCATAGTTATTCTAGGTACTATTGCCTGTAACGTAGGTTTAACAGTTTTAGAACCATCAATGATTGGGGAACCCGCGGATCCATTTGCAACTCCTTTGGAAATATTACCGGAATGGTATTTCTTTCCTGTATTTCAAATACTTCGTACAGTGCCCAATAAGTTATTGGGCGTTCTTTTAATGGTTTCGGTACCCGCGGGATTATTAACAGTACCCTTTTTGGAGAATGTTAATAAATTCCAAAACTCATTTCGTCGTCCAGTATCAACAACCATCTTTTTGATTGGTACTGCAGTAGCCCTTTGGTTGGGTGTTGGAGCAACATTACCTATTGAGAAATCCCTAACTTTAGGTCTCTTTTAAATTGATTCACTAGTGAATTAAAATCTCATATATATTGGGTATCTAGGAAGAATTCACTTTGAAATGACTAATCCCTAGATACATCTTTGAACCTACTCTCAGTATGTAGATTTTTTCTAAATTTTTCTAAAGATTCAAATTCTATATTTTCATCTTTTTTTTTCTTTCTTTTTTATTTTCGATATATAACTTTGGTAAGAGCCAGTTCATCTAAATAGAAATCTTAGGAAGAATTAGGTTGGAATAGAAAAAAATTTTCTATCTTTTTTCATCCCTTAACAAGAATAAGGTAATAATTTCACTATTTAGGTGATTGACAGAGTATAGGTTATCTCCGAAGTGAATGGTGGTTGATAGAAAAACCATTGATTATAATTGCCGGTATGAGTACTGCGTTCAACATGAAACTTGTGGTTCATAGTAAAACACCTATTTTCTTGTTGAGACCTAATAGAATATAATGGAACTAAGAAAAGAAATAGGAGGTCAAATTCAGCCTTTAAACTACTGTTTAATTATTTCATTGTCATTCTCAATATAACAAGAATGGAATCACGCTCTATAGGATTTGAACCTACGACATCGGGTTTTGGAGACCCACGTTCTACCGAACTGAACTAAGAGCGCTTATTATTTATTTTTTTAATAACATAATAATATTATATTAATAAAATATTATTAAATTTTAAGTGACCCCAATACATCTTGCTTGCATATACCATTTCGCGAGGTAATCCACATCGATGTAATGAAAGTGATGGTCCTACTACAATAATAGAACGTCCCGAATAATCAACCCTTTTTCCAAGTAGGGTTTCACGAAATCTTTCCTCTTTACCTTCAATTATATCTGAAAATAATTTGTAAACCTTATTATGACCATCCCTCATCGGTTGCCCGCGGATTCCATTATCCAGAAGCGTATCCACGGCTTCTTGTACCAATTTCTCCCGGCACATTACTAATTCGCTTGAAGTAGATCTACTTGTTGTTAATAGATCGATAAGAGCATTGTTCCGATAGATAACTCTTCCATAGAGTTCATTAATATCTGAGCTCATTAGTTTTCCCCCATCGATTTGAATAATGGGTCTCAATTCGGGGGGAAGAATTGGTAAGAGACATAGACGATGGGGGCCCACTTTTCCGACCGCCTTATGCTATGTTCTTAGTATAAACAGTTTTTTTTTATTGTCAATAGATTGGAATGATATGATTCGCTCAGAAGGATCTCCCCCCCCCCCCCCCTTTTTTCAAAACTCCATACCATATATTTGGGGAGTTCATCATCACGATTTCTAAATCGTTCATTCCAATCGCCAATCTATAATTCCAAAAAAGTAGGATATTTCGGGGAGTGGTTGGTAAAAGTGCAAACCTATAGCCACCGAAGTAGGAATAATGGCACCCGAAATAATATTATTTCCATAAAGTAGAGATCCAGAAACAGGCTCACGAATACCATCAATATCTACTGGAGGGGCAGCAATGAAAGCGATAATAAATACAGAAGTTGCGGTTAATAAAGTAGGGATCATCAAAACATCAAACCATCCAATGTAAAGACGGTCTTGGGAAGTCGGAATAGGAGAGCACTCATCTTGGGGTGGGCTTACTACTTAGATGCTTTCAGCAGTTATCCGCTCCGCACTTGGCTACCCAGCGTTTACCGTGGGCACGATAACTGGCACACTAGAGGTGCGTCCTTCCCAGTCCTCTCATACTAGGGAAAGGTCCTCTCAATGCTCTAACGCCCACACTGGATATGGACCAAACTGTCTCACGACGTTCTGAACCCAGCTCACGTACCGCTTTAATGGGCGAACAGCCCAACCCTTGGAACACACTACAGCCCCAGGTGGCAAAGAGCCGACATCGAGGTGCCAAACCTTCCCGTCGATGTGAGCTCTTGGGGAAGATCAGCCTATTATCCCTAGAGTAACTTTTATCCGTTGAGCGACGGCCCTTCCACTCGGCACCGTCGGATCACTAAGGCCAACTTTCGTCCCTGCTCGACGGGTGGGTCTTGCAGTCAAGCTTCCTTCTGCCTTTGCACTTGAGAGCCAATCTCCGTCTGGCCCGAGGAAAAATTTGCACGCCTCCGTTACCTTTTGGGAGGCCTACGCCCCATAGAAACTGTCTACCTGATCTTCGGTTTGTAATCCAAAGCTAATATTGAATATATATTAATTAATAACATGTGGAAAACCTTCATCTTATACTATAAAGATCCATTAGACTCTTAAAATTTGCAGAATTTTGTATTGAGTACATTGCATTGATACAACCAACAAGCAAGTTAGAAAGAATCTAGTACTTGATCTCAGCACGAATCTTTTAATTTCGTTGTTGTGTCCGAAGAAGGATAGCTATACTGATTCGGTATAAAGAAATGGGGGTTTCTCAATTTTATTCAAAAAAAGGGGCGAATACAGACTTTTTTGAAAAATTTTCCAAGTAATAGTTTTCCGCCTTTGAGCACGTATGGATCCTTTTATTATGTCTCGTCGAAAATCTGGTTGTTGTGCATAACATATTAAAGCCAATTCCCCTTTTTCATCAGTGTTATTTGTTTCTCTAGTATCCCCATAAGGATTAGAATCTGTATATAACCCTATTCCGGTCTGGTCCGGTATGGAATGGACTTAGAATCATGGAATCGACTCGATCATCAGATTCTAGATTCTAAGTTCATAGGTTCAAATAGGAAGCAACATAAAATAAACCAAATTTGATACCCGAATATTCGGTTTGATAACCCACTACTAATTCTTCTTTCGCTTCTGGTAAATCAAAAGGTAATTTTTCACATTCTGCTAGGGAAGAAATTATAAAAACGACGAAACCTATAGGTTGCCGCCGCAAATTCCACCCCAAAAAAAACATATTAGCCATAGAAGTTCGAAATTCTGATAAAATGGACTTCTTGGAGGGAATGCGTTCATTAGATTTAATAACATTATTTTGTTATATCCGTACCCATATTTGTCCACCTCGGCGGACATTTCGTGACATTGCCCGCCGTATCCTGGGGTGCTCGAAATAATATTTTATATGGGATTTCTTTTTACTTTTACTGTAAAATTGCCGATTTTACTCTTTTTCCTATTGAAAGATTAGCCTTTTGTCTCTGTCTCTGTCTCTGTGTTTTCACATCGACAATTCTTTGCAGATGAAGAGATGTCAAAGGAGCTTCTTACTTCTCAAACAGATCTTCCTACATCTATATATAAACGCTGGGCCCGACTCCAAGTTGTTCAAGAATAGTGGCGTTGAGTTTCTCGACCCTTTTCCTTAGGATTAGTTAGTTCCATTTCTCGATAGGGGCAAGGGAAGGGGTATAACTCAGCGGTAGATGAAGCCTAGAATGTTATGTTAAGCTTTGATGATAATTGATAAAATGTTAAAGAGTGAATGTATGTATATGATGAATGACTAATGACTTTGTTAGTTAATTGCGGAAGTTTATGTTGGAATCATGTAAAATATTAAGGAAAGGTTGACTGAGAGATTGCTATTAATGATTTTGTCAGGTTGTGAATTGATGATTTGGTAATTAATAACTTGAGGACATGAATATATAAGTCTAGAATAGGTGAATTATGACTTTGTTGGTGTATTTGGGAAGTGGATGTATGATATTAGTGATTTGAGATGTGATATATTATGGTGATTGTTGTGGTGTTGAAGAAGATGTGTTTTGTTAATGAATTACAGGATTGGTATTGAATTAAGTGTGATTTTAATGAAAATGAGGTTTCAAAGTTTGTATAACTTTGGTTTTTGACTGAATTTCGGCGAACTATAACTCAGTTTTCGGACCCCCAAATGGTTTTAAATTTATTTTATATAAAAACTGGGTCCGTGGCCGTTTGAAGAACAGAAGAAAAATGTTTTAAAACAAAAAAGTTATGTGCGTCGGAAGTTTGGGATTAAAATTGGAAATTCTGCAGGTTTTTCTGATGCAGTAAAATTTTTGCGTACGTGTGACCAGGGGTTTGCATACGTGACCAAGGAGCTCGCATACGCGAGGAAGCAAATATGCACGCCCAGCGTATGCGTGGCCCCTGTTTTGGCAAAAATCTAGTTTTTGAGTTCCAAACCAAATTTCAAGCTTCTAAACCTCTATTTTCATTCTTATAGTCATAAATCTTGGTAGTAGTTCTAGTAGTAAGATGGGATTAGGAAATTAAGGTAATTTGGAGGTGAAGTAAAGTGGGAAAAGTGATGAATTAAATATGAAAATGAGTATATTTGAAATGTATATGGAATCATGGCTTATATCATATGATTGAGCAAAGATTACAAAGATTACGAACACTATTTGGCTTATACACTCAAATGATCTGAGATACGTGTTTCCCTGGATAAAATACCGTAGCTTGCCACCACATGTTCCAGGTTGAGATTCGATACTCTGTTGACCCTGCGACATAAGTGTGACTGGGCACTTATAAATTTCCGGGAATGTTGACCCCCATTGAGCAATTATAAATATTTGAAAAAAAAGCTATGCATAGACTCTTGGGGATGCACGTCGGGGGATAGTCCAAGAGTTTAGCAAACCGGACTTGTCGGGCTGGCTTGATAACCGACAGATGAAACTCATCAGCCATAGGATAGGCATACATCATGTGCATATTGTTTATTTTGCTTGCTTGTGATCTATGCGGGATTGCCTATGTGATTACAGTCTACTATCTGTTATAACTTTTATCTGTACTACTTGTGAACTACTTGTGTTTGCCTTGTTGTGCTTGTTTGTCTGTGCAAACCATGGGAGACGGAGGAACAGAGGAAAGGTGGGGAAAGTTTAGTGTATAGGTTAAGTTCAGCTAGGTTAAGAACCGTCAGATGACCACCTATTTATGGCTTCTGTTTATAATTCCTTAAGCTTTATATCTGAGTGTCGGTATTCTAGGATTGCCTCTGGTATTCCCAGGATCTTATATCTTATATGCATGGCACCTTTACCATGCTGAGAACCTTTGGTTCTCACCCCATACTATGTTGTTTTTCAGGTGCAGATCGAGAGGCACCTCGCTAGGTGTCTGGACTTCTGAAGCGGAGTGATTTTCTGGGTTTCTTTTGATGTATAGTTATGTATATATGTACTTAGTTTCCTCTCTGAATAACTTGTTTCTTTTGATCCTCTTAGAGGTTTATGGAGAGTTAGAGTTTGGCTGTGTATTTTGAATTTTGGGATGTGTATATATATATATGTAAATATTCTCCGGCCAATCTTGGCTTCGCAGGCTAAGTTTGGAGCTTGTTATCTTGTATCTTTGGCCCTCCATTCCTAGTTTTTGTTATTTTATTCTTATAACTACGGCTTTCTTGGCCCACAAGTCAACTCGTTTTCTGAGCGTTGCGCTTTTTATTTCGCGATTTTGTTTTACTTATTTTTTTTCCAGGCTCCTCGCATATTATATCCTTTCTGTTATTATATGTATAATTACTTTGATTAGAGGTCGTAATACCACACTATCTCTGTTTTACAGCTTAAGCGTAAAGCTCTGTGTGGTAGGGTGTTACATTTTGTGTTTAGTAAAATATTAGTAATCAAACTGGAATAGTTGGAGGAATTGAAATAAGTTAATATTAGTTGAATCTGTCACTATCTCTTCCAACCTCTGTTGTTGCCACCCTCGTCACCTCCACCACGCATCACAGGTTCTTTCTTTTTTTTCCCAATGATGCTAGCTAAATTTCTATTTTTTCATAAATTTAAAAATAATATTTATTATTATTTATCAAATTACTAATAAGATTTTATAAGACTATGAACAGTTACCCTACATCTGGAGAATTTATTCAATAGCCATTTATTATGTATTGGATGAGTAATGGTGAATTTATTCAATAATTTACCTCTATGAATTATTCTTTTTTGTCTTGATTACAGTTCGGTTCATCTTGGTTGGTAAAGTTCAATTTTTCTTACCCCAATTTCAATTTCATGGACATCCACTTTCCCATGGTTTCATTGATGCAAATTAATGCATTCACATGCCTTAATTGTGATCTCTTTATTATAATGTTCTTTTATTGCCAGCAAAATTTATAGATTTGATAATGTATTTGTGGATGTGGATATCTTTCTCCTTCTAAATATTTGTAGTCAATTGGCTATGGTTGGTAAGGGTTTGTATATTTCTATATTGCAACTGTTTTGCATGTTGATAAACAAAAATAAGATCAATTTCACTTTTAGATTCAAGCTTGTTTGTATTGATGCTGGAACTTTTTTTTCTAGAATTCTGAATCTATGGTTTCTATTGGTATTGTTTATTTACAAGTTTTGTCAATAAAATATGCAGATTGATACCTAATAAGTAAAGACTTTGTTGTTGTTGCTATTGTATTTCTGGCCTTATGATTTTAATGTGTACCATTTCACTATTGGTATTTATAACGTTAAAATAAGCACCCTTCTTGAATATGGACAATTTTTTTTGCAGGCAGAGTAAGAGCTTTAATTTTTTGTAAGAGCAAGAGCAAGAGCCTCTCTTCTCTCAGCTTCATACTGATGGTATATATATGTATATATATATATATATGTTGTATGTTGTTGATGGATATGGATATGTTGCGATGGTTATTAATTTAATTATTAATAAATAATATATTATTATTGGATTATCGGCAAAACTTTTTCGACGGTAATTAGCAAAGGACGAAAAAATTCACCGGTAAATAATTACCGGCGAAGTTTATACCATCGGATTTATTCTGCCGCTAAATTCGACGGTAAACAGATTATCGTCGAATTTTTTGGTAAATTCGCTAGTAAATCTGACGGTATCCGACAACTTTCGTATAGTGTTTTACAAAACATTTTAAAACATGAGTTTACAAACTCATCAAATATTATGGTTGAGATCATCATAAAACCTTTTACATTTTATGCTCTTTGAGAAAATTTAACAAAATTTTCAAAAGTATCATCTTTAGAAACTCAAGATAATAAACTATTACAAAGGCATTCTATAAATTAGACCAATAGCCGTGTTAGGACCAAATAAACAAATCCAAATGTAATAGTTCATGAGACCTTAATATAGACACAACATTTATACTTTTAAAAGATACTTTGGCCTTTTTCCTTTTTTTCACAAAAAATACATGTTAAATCTTTATCAAAGGAGATTTTGAGAAAATTAAACCTTTCACAAAACTTGTTAAGATAACATATTAGTGAGATTTTTGTCGATGTAGCACTTGGGGCGGTTAAAAATGCCTAAAATAGTAATTAGAAAAAGAATCATACTCCAATCGAGAATTTTTTTGGGGAAGGACATGCAAAAAAAAATGCTATGCCAATAATAAGGTGGAGCAACTTGAAAAACCCGAAAGAGCATGGGATCTGAGGATAGGAGATTTGGCTATAAAAAATGCTTTTTAAATAGTGGTAGAGGTATTCGGACGAGGGAGAGATCTTATGGAAGAAAGTGATAAAGTCGTGTTATGATGTGGATTTTTTTATGTCTATATCTTTAATGTCTATATCTTTGTGTCTATGTTTTATCCTATATGTCAACCAAATGGATCCTAAAAAATTGGTTTGAATATTGGATGAGCTAAGAGGTACATAAATTAAAAGTGCACAACTGAAAAGCTATCTTCTATGCGGCAGTTTGGATAGTTTGGACATGTAGAAATATGCAGATTTTTTATAATAAGGTTGTGGGAGATGATCAAGGCATTAGTTGTTTAAGGGAGGAAAGAAAAATAAAAAAGAGAATAGTCGTGAGAAAAGGTGGGTCAAAATAATAATAATAATAAAATATTGTGGGTCTAGTGGTAGTGTGAATTTTTTAGGGAAGTGATGCGTTCGCATCATTAGTTGTTTTTCTTACTTTAATTTATTTTTTCCTAGGTTTAATTACAGTTTTATCTTCTAATCTTGTCACTTTTAAGTATCTTGTGCTACTGAGATATTTGCTAAGGGTTTTCAAGAAATTATGATCAAAAGAGAGGTAAATCAAGTAGCAAAGTGAGGTTGATCAAGAAGCAAGGTTTAGCATGAGGAATGGAGAGCCAAGGATGTAGGAGTCAAGCTATGCATGCCATGCACCTAAGTAGAGGACGGGGGGTACCACACCCTGGAGGAAGGAAGAGAGGGTGTGCCACGCCCCATAATCATTAAGCAAAGCGTGCCACGCCAGGGATAGGGCGTGCCACACCCAAACAAGAAGGAGCCAGGGCGTATTACATGCATGCCACGCCAAGGACAAGGTGTGCCACGCCAAGGACAAGGCCTGCCACACCATGTTCAAAACCGAACCCCTAGAAGAAAACACAAGGAGGGCATGCCACGCTAAGAACAGGGCGTGCCACGCCCTAGCAAAAATCATTCCTAGAAGCAAATTCATAAATATTGTCCATCCTGACCTCTTCATACTCTAATAAGTATAACCTCAACTAGTGAGGTCCAAATGAAGCGATTTTAATGCCTTTGAAAAGATAACATCCAGAGCTTTGCAACGATATGCATATGTATATAGTGGACATTCATTTTGAACCATGAACAACCCTCATCTTTGCAGTTCAAAAATCAGCGCCGGAAGGAAAAACAAATGCATTCCGTGCCATGCCCAAAACAGCAAGTGGCACGCCCAAACACCCTGGAGCCATTCAAGTTCAAGGGTGTGCCATGTGAAGAAAGGAGTTTGCCATGCCCTATCCAAGAGAAGTCCCTAGAAGCATTTTAAGTGAAGGGCGTGCCACGCCCTAGCCCAATTCAAGCCCTGTGAGTGTTTTCTAAACTCAGGCAAGCCACCAAGAGTTTGTGTGTGCCACACTAGTCCAAAACTTACCTTGTCCAGCATTGATTCATATCAAGCCCAACCTTGAAGATTTGATTTCAATTTGAAGATTGAAGAAGAGTCTGTAATTAATTAGTTTGAATTCCTCTTGATTCTGTTTTAAAATTTAAGATTTGAATTAGTTAGAGTTTATCTTAATTATTCCGATGAAGATAAGATTAGAATTTGAATTTGAATTAGGAAATCGAGGATTTAAATAAGTGAGAATTGCTCACAGAGGAGAACAACCAGGGGGGAGGATCTTCGGATCCCTCATGTAGCTCTTCTTGTTCCTTTCTTTTTCTTTGTTTCTCAATTTCTCCATGAGTTACTAATCTCCCTGTCAAAGGGTTGGGAGCTCTATTTCTGTTTTCCATGAATTATTAATCTAAGTTTTCTTCTGTTTAAAGCTTGCATTGATCTGTTTATGATTGAGTGTTTCGTTCTTTATCCTTAAAGAATTAGTAGCATCGATAGGCGTACTAATCCCGTTTTGAATTTGTTTACTGACTTGACAGGGTTTATATCTAGATTATGCTTGAAAATTCTTTCACATGGCTTTTCTAATTGACTAGACATAGCATTTAAAGCATGCGACACAATACATGATTGTTGATTACTCTAGTTTTGAATACGTAACATATAATTTAGATTAGGACAATTTTTGAAAATTTTGTTTCCGCATAAGATATAATTGGGCAGGACTAGCTTGGATACGTGACATATAATCTAACCTAAGGAGTACTTTTGAATCTTATGAGGAATTGAATCAGTTTTTACACTTAACCTCTTTAATTATTTGATTGACCAAGAAATTTGTTGTTGATCAATTGAAGAGAAATCTAGGAGCCAAGACATTGAAAATCGGTTAATTAAGATTCGTCGTGAAGGATCTTTGCTTGATTTGAAATAGAGAAAACAAAGTTTGATTTTTCTAAGAACTTAAACATCTCCAAAACCTTTAACTTCTCCATCATATATATTTTCCATCAAGAAATCACACGTACTGCCCTCAAGCAATTTAGCATTTAAGCCTTTCAAGTTTTCCAGCAAGTCTTCAAGATTTCAGCACTCAACAATTCTAGGTTTTATTGACCTAATTAGTAGTTTAATTCGATATTTGTGTGTTCAATCCATTAATCCTCGTAGGAATGATATCCACTCACCGTGGTATTACTTAAATGATCCGGTGCACTTGCTAGTATCTGTGAGCATCTATTTTCCGCTCATCAAGTTTTTGGTGCTATTACCGAGGATTAATTGAGATCAACATCATACGTTGGGTTAAATTGCTAAATTAGATCCCATTTTACTTTTGTTTTGTTTTTTTTACTATTCCACATTACTTGTTTTCATATTTTTTCACACGGTGCTTTTAATCAATTTTGGTGTCTGTGTGTAAGGGAATGATAGAGTTGGATGCTATGGAGGAAATATTCTTTAATAATAAACTCATGATTCAACAACTTTTTTCACTCACAAGTCAAGTAAAATGAATGTATGATGAGCCACTCAGAGAGCAAGTAAACTATATGGAACCATTCTCAAGGCCAGAGAATGATTCATATTTCTCTAAATGGAGAAATTATCCAACTTTCAATTGGGAGAATCAAGGACAAAGATACTCTAAGTACATAGGATACTTTCCAAAGCTAGAGAACGAGCCTTACTTCCCTGAATGGAGGGAGTATCCTAATGATGGATGGTGGAATCAAGAACAAGCCTTCTCCAATATTGCATACCAACAGCAAGAGAGCCAGATGCAATTCCAAAATCCTCTTGAGCATGCTGTAGAGAGATTATCTCAAATTGTGGCTGAGTTTTCTCTTGAGAAGAAGATAGAAAAATTTTTCCAAACTATTACTAAGTTTGTTCAAGAACTCCAAGATTTTATGCAAAAAATAAGAACAAACTTCAGAGGCCAAGAATTCCCATCAACGATTTGGAGAAACAAGAGGAAAAATTTCCAAGCAATCAGCAGAGAAGCAAGCAAATTCCTCTCCAAGTGGCACAATACCTAATCTTAGAGAGGAATACAAGGCTATCAACATTAAGAGTCCACACCCCAACGAATCAGAAGGTTGCATGAAGGTTGATAAAATTGACCCATCAATCTAAGAAGCTCTTGATAAAGGAGCCCTTCAAAAATCTGTACAGCATCCAAGTTTTGGAAAAGAAGAAAAGCTAGAAGATGTGCAGTTCATAGAGAAAAGCATTGAGAGAAAGATCGTGGCCATCAAGCAAAAGACACTATCTTGGAAGAGAAGGTCAACAAAAATAATCCATTCTCTATCCTAGAAAGCGGTATGAGTGAAGCTAGTGACGTTAAAAGAGCATTTGTTGGTAGGCAACCCAGTCAGTTACTATCCTTTTTCTTCTCTTCTTTATTAAGGTCATTTGTTTTAACTGATTGGAAAAAGGGAAAAAATATTTTTATGAATAAGTTAGATCTTAGTTAATTTTTACTTTCTACTCATAATTTTTTTTATTGATTTTAATTTTTAAAATTGATTTTCAAAAGTTTTCACTACCACCATTATTTTCTTCTTCTGCATGCATCCTTCATATTTTGCGTACGTTTTCTTTTATTCGAAAAAAAAACTCATGCATGCATCACGTAACACAATATGTACTTATCATTCTATGTTTCTCCATACTCTTCACTACTTTATCATATGATCAAACTCTAAGTTTGGTGTTCACCAATCTGTACACAGCCAAACTCTAAGTTTAGTATTGCAACTAAGATAAAAAATAAGGATGAAGAGAGCAACAAAGAACAGAAAATGAATCTGGTAACAATTGTGTATGGTGGTTAGTAATTCCTTCCTTCTTTAAGTTTTCTTTCATTTTTCTTTTTCTTTATTTGCATCGTGTTTGTTTCTTTGTTTTATTTTGTCATCACGCTTATTACTGAAATTGTCCGCTAAGCCTTCTAATCACATAAAGAGTTGTTTTGATGGAGAAAAGTTAAATCTATTAACTAAAGTCCCTTTTATGAAAAGTGGTGGCATAACCGTGTGATTATATTCCATGGACCGTGGTAAAATATTAATGACCTCGGAGAAAAGGGAAGAATGATTCTTCATGAGCAGAGGCTTAGAAAAGTATTATGAGATCTCTAAACAAAGAAAAAGAAGATCCTTGGCTTGAATTGAAAAGAAAAGAAAGAGAGAAAAGAAACAGCAAAGAAAAAAAAAAAGAAAAAACACTAAAAAAAATAAAAAATAAAAGCAAAGTTGCAAAGCTCTGAGCATCAATGGCTGAAACCTAGTTATGTGCCTGTGGTGTCGATTGTCCAAGAAAAGAGTTGGGTGATTAGATCCGATGGGTGCCTCATCACACGATAACTTGGGCCAACCGGCCCGGGATTATCAATCGAAAGCTCACCATCAAGAGCCGCCTTGACACAAGACATTTATAAGTCCAAAGAGGCTCTAAGCATCGATCTCTGGAAATTCAAATCTTTAGCTATATGCTTGTGGTGCGACCGTGTCAAGGAGGGGTTTGGATAGCTAGATCCGTGGGGTGCTTCATCACCCGATAACTTGGGCCAACTGGCCTGGGATTATCGATCAAAAGCCCACTATCAAGAGTTTTCTTGAGATGGAACACTTAGAGTTGTCAACCGAAAAAGCTATCTCTGTTATAAATAAAGGATTCACGGATCAATCAAAGCTTAAAAGAAAAAGATCTCACCACATCTGAGCCTCAATTCTAAAGGATTCTTCACTCCAAGACTTCAAGATTCATTAAGAAAGAAGAGAATCCGTTTATAATCACATAGTTTGCTAAACCCCACTCTCAAGAGGGACATGAGCTTCAAGAAGATTCAACTCTCCTTCATCAAATTCAATTCTTTTCTTTTCTTTTTGCTTGGGGACAAGCAAAGTTTTAAGTTTGGTGTTGTGATGTGTTCACATCATTAGTTATTTTTCTTGCTTTAATTCATTGTTTTCTTAGGTTTAATTACAGTTTTATCTTCTAGTCTTGCCACTTTTAAGTATCTTGTGCTAATAAGGTGTTTGCTAAGTGTTTTCAAGAAATTATGATCAAAAGAGAGGTAAATAAAGTAGCAAAGAGAGGTTGATCAAGAAGCAAGGTTTAGGATGAAGAATGGAGAGCCAAGGATGTAAGAGTCAAGCCATGCATGCCATGCACCTAAGCAGAGGACAGGGTGTGCCATGCGCTGGAGGAAGGAAGAGAGGGCATGCCACACCCCATAATCATCAAGTCAGGCATGCCATGTAACACCTTCACTATCAGAATATCACGCTTCCGGCTGCACCACTCTGATAGCAAGAAGTATTACAACGACTTCATATACTTAATAATAAAATAGGAGCCTTTGACTCAAAATCGTATTGCTGTTTTCTTTTTAATAAAAATGGAAATACTTTTTAACTGAAGATAAACAAGCTTATACACATATACAAAACTTCTTACTCAAGCAACTTACAAGTATCATATACATACATGTTATTACAGTCATGACTCTTATCCCTCTTACAAAAATATAATAATAAAGGCAAGGGAAAGTCTATAACATATGTATACAAACAAAAACAACATAATTAGGAACTTAACAAAAACTTTGCAAGCTTCCTCGTCCGTCTTGAAAAGATAAAATTGTAGGGGGTGATAACCTAACCACACGGTCTCACCTCTGAGTTTCAGAATTGTCATAAAAAGATATTTAAAGAGAAATCTATTTTCTAATTATCGATGTCTTATGAATCTTTTTTAAAAAAATCAACGGTTTAATCACTCAAAAATTTAAAGTCTTTTTAAAAGAAATCAGTTAAGTATCCAGAAATCCAAAACTCACTTTTCTCATTTAAGAATCTTAAAAGTTTCCTAACTGTATGAATGACCAACCTATTCCAAACATAGGTTCATTAAGTCTATGCTGAACTAGTTTGATACTTCATACTTTACTAAACTTAGTTAGAAACCAATCATGCAATCAATCAACACTATCATTAATTCAGCACCAAAACTCAATCTCAAAAGTACCACACCATAACAAACACAGGCAAAACAGACAAGAAAAACACAGGTATAGGTAGCAGTTATAGCAAGTAGCTCAGATAGCAATTAGAGACAATTAAGCAGTTAGGCAAACCAAAACAAATGCAAACCCAAACAAAGCACGCAAATGCATATGATGCATGTCTGCCCTATGGCTAATGAGCTCATCTGTCGGTTATACAGTCAACCCAACATATCCTGGTAGCTAACCATTGGACAGAACACTAAACACGGAGCAAGTGGGACAATGCCATAATCCTTGCATCTTACCTGCGTACCCGGAGCAGGGGACAACCTCACCACTGCCTCTTACCCAGGCGGTGTTACAGTTCTCGACCCGGAGCAAGTGACAACAGAACTCAGCCCTTGCATCTTACCCGGTCACATATATCTCAATCAGAATTCAATTTCATTTTCAATCCATTCTCAATATCATTCAATTCAATTTCACAATTCAAACTCAGTTTTCATCATTCTTATTCCTCATCTCTTCTCCGGAGCAAGTGGACAATGCCACTGCCTCTTACCTGGGGTCATATGTCTAATTCATTCACAAATCACCATTTTCATACTTCCTTAACCATAATTCATTCTTTTCTAAATAAAGCAAAACTCAAAACATAATCCTTTTCTAAATAACTCAATATCAAATTATAAAATCGTTTAATAATCCAAAGTGTTCTAACAAGCACTTCAAACAAAAACTCCAATTTTATAAAAATTTGGGCAGCATCTCCTCTAAAACTTGGATTATGCCACTGGTAGCACGAATCCCCACACCTTCGTACTATTGTACCAGCAAGTGCACTGGGTCGTCCAAGTAATACCTGAGCGAGTCAAGGTTGATCCTACGAGGATTGTGGTTTGAATTAATCTATGGTTATCCTGCAGGTCTTAGTCAGACAGATGAAAGTGTAGGAGATGTTGGTATGTTATTTTTAATTGCATAAAAATAAAGGGAATAAATAAAAAGGGTAATTAGAATTCAGAAGTTGTGTAAACTATGAAAAGAGAATAGTTGAGGACTGGAATTGCTTTGTCTTTCTGAATTAAATCTGGTAGTACTGTTTCCTTTGCTTGTGAGTGATTTCTTCAATGGCAGGCTGTATGTGATTGACACTGGTTTGAGCAGCTGCCAATACTCCTCCAGATCTGAACCCCAGGTTTAGTACGGATCCATTCTGATTGAGGGTGAAGCTCGTACAGTTCATCCTCCTTAATGATCCTACTCAAAATGCCACAGATAAGGTCAGATATTCTGGATCAGAGAATGCTGTACCTTGGGTTCTAGCCTCTACCACAGAGACCCTAGTCTCCTCGTAAATCGGCTGAACTGATGTCTCGAGAAGTCCCAAACGAAGTCGTGGATTAGCCATCTGAGAGACGTATATTCAAGCTGGTGGTTCATCATTGTCCGATGAAAGACACACTCTGAACCCATGTAGAATGTGATAACCTTATGCCAGTTCAACGCATTCATATTGATGAAGAATAAATATACATCTTAGAATTAATCAAACACGGATCGAAGAGAAACAGTAATACTTTTACTAATTCATAGGACGCAGCAGGGATTCTACCCTCAATCTGGAGGTTTAGAAACTCATACTTATGTGAAAAACAAAGTAATACACGAAAATATGCTGAATGATCTAGATGATGTTCGAATGATTATGTAAAATACACTTTAAATACTAAACAGATGACTAGTAAGGGTAAAATAGTCTATTTGGTGCAAAAATCCACTTCTGGGACCCACTTGTGAGTGTTTGTGCTGAGTTTTGATGAGATCCATGTGCTTTGAGGTCTCTGGGCATGGAACGCCAGCTAGGGGTTCCTCTTTGGGCGTTTGGATGCTGGTCTCTGCTCTGTGAGCGCTGGACGCCTGGAAGGGGGCAAGTAGCTGGCGTTGGACGCCAGTTTTGGGGCTTCTAATCCGAAGCAAAGTATGGACTATTATATATTGTTGGAAAGCTCTAGAAATCAGCTTTTCATAACCGTTGAGAGCGCTTTATTTAGATTTCTATAGCTCCAGAAAAGCTTTCCGAATGCAAGGAGGTAAGATCCAGACAACATCTACAGTGCTTTCTCTGTCTCTGAATCAGACTTCTGCTCCAGCTCCTCAATTTCAGCTAGAAATTACCTGAAATTGTCCAAAAACACAAAAACTCATAATACAATCCAAAAATGTGAATTTAACACACGAAAACCTATAAAAACTTAATAAAAACTAAATAAAACATACTCAAAACTATATGAAAATGATGTCAAAAATCGTATAAAATATCCGCTCATCACAACACCAAACTTAAACTGTTGCTTGTTGATGCATTATTATTTTATGATGTATTTTAGACTAAATTGAGTGGTTTGTGTCAAATAATCTCAGACTTATCCATTGAATTTGCATGTTTTTCACTTCCTTCCCAATTTTGTGTTATTATTGAAAACTTGCTTCCTAAGCTTTTAAATTGTCAATTTTTAATTCTCTTTTATACCATTCGATGATGTGATCTGTGTGTTAACTGCTTTCAGGCGATATAGGGTAAGAATGGCTCAAAGGATGGAGACGAAGCTTGCAAAAGTAGAAGGAACACGAGAAACAAAGGAGTTGACCAGCAAGGATCGACGCGCACGCATGGCTTACGTGTGCGCGTGATTTGGAGCATTTCACAGCGACGCGTACGCGTGACTGATGCGTACGCGTGACAAGAGCAGAAGCCCATCGACGCGTACGTGTGACTGACGCGTACGCGTGATGTGCGTCACGTGCTGCAACTATAGAAGACGCTGGGGGCAATTTTTGGCTGACTTTGGACCCAGTTTTCGGCCCAGAAACACAGACTAGAGCCAAGGGGCAAGCTAGACTCACCAGAGATTCACATTCACTTAGTTTTAGTTTAGTTTTGGAATTCTGGAGAGAAAACACTACTTCCTCTAGGGTTCTTCACATTCTTAGATTTTTAGTTTTATGCTTTTGGATTGGATATTGGGAAGAGTTACTACCTCCGTTTGAAGTCTCTATCACTATAGTTTGCTTTTCTATTACCTTACTCTTTTATTTTCCAATTAGTTTGTTCGTGGTCATATATGGATATTTCTGATTTTGGAATTTTATTAATGCAATGAACAATTTTTACCTTTAATTCCATTTCATGTTTGATTTCCTTCAATTAATTATTAGCTTCAAAATTTTCTTTTATTAATTTATTTTAATTACCATGTCTTCCATCTACTCCCTTTACATGTTTGTGAAAATGGCATTCATGTCAATGGAGTAGACTCCCAACTTGACTTTGGAGTTGATTAATAGGAAACCCTTGAGTTGGAATACTCAAGTAATAATTTGTAATTGGAAGTTGCTGGCTAACTCTCTTTTCACTAACTCTAATCCTTCCCTAGGAAGGGATTAGGACTTGTGAGTCAGAGTTGGTATTAGTTACTTGACTTTCCTTTATTAGTTAGAGTATAACTAAGTAGAAGCAACAACAACCTTTTACTATTATACTTGGGAAAATTCAACGAGGATAGAAATTCCAATTAATCTTCTCCTTGTCAAGACCTTTTTATTTCAATTACACAATACCTCTTGTTATTATTCACTGCTTTAATTTTTAGTATTTATTCCCGTTCTCAACCTTAAAAGAATTTCTCAGAAAATTCCTTATCAATAATTTACATTGCTGTGTCAACTCTTTAGGAAACGACCTGAGAATTCTACTCCCGGTATTTTATTCTTAAATTGTGACATCTTCTAAATTGACAACGGGAATTCGTCGGTTAAGAACTGTACTTGCAACACTATTTTTATTATAAATTCTTAACCGGCATTTTTTCGCACGTCAATTTTTGGCGCCGGTGCCGGGGAGTTGCAACAGTGTGCTAAATTATTGGTTGGTGTAAATATTTTTATATTTACATAATTGCACTTTTTTTTATTTGTGTATTTTTGTTTATTAGTAGTTTTATTATTAAATTTTATTAATATATTTTATTACCATAAGCTCAATGTTTCTTTCATTGAATGACGCGTTCACTACCGGATCCGAGCTTAGCCGCGTTTGATCCCGAGATCGAAAAAACTATTTCACGTATTAGGCGAGCTCGACGTCGGTTAGCCTTCGAGGGTGGTGAAGGGGTTTCTACCAATTCACCAATCTTATCTGAGGGTGAATCTGAAGCGTCATTTGAGGAAGAAACAAGCTCCTCTTCTACTGATTCTGTTGATTTAAGTGCAGGTAATATAGCGGAGCCTAGAAGGATTACTCTCCAAGAGGCAGGAGCTCCAGACTTTACACTGCAACAATATCAAGCGCGTCATCCGAATTTGGCTGCAGATTTTGAATTGAAGACCGCTTTGATTAATCTAGTGCCCAAGTTTCATGGCTTACCTGCTCAAGAGCCGATCAAGCTCCTTAAAGATTTTCAGACAGCCTACTCAACTACTAGGCGGCATGGTGTGGATGAGACTACTATTTGGTTATATGCCTTTGATGAGCGGATAATTTATACGCTTTTTGGCATTGTTTTTAGTATGTTTTTAGTAGGATCTAGTTACTTTTAGGGATGTTTTTAATAGATTTTATGTTAAATTTACATTTCTGGACTTTACTATGAGTTTGTGTGTTTTTCTGTGATTTCAGGTATTTTCTGGCTGAAATTGAGGGACTTGAGCAGAAATCAGATTCAGAGGTTGAAAAAGGACTGCTGATGCTGTTGGATTCTGACCTCCCTGCACTCAAAATGGATTTTCTGGAGCTACAGAACTCGAAATGGAGCGCTTCCAATTGCGTTGGAAAGTAGACATCCAGGGCTTTTCAGAAATATATAATAGTCCATATTTCGGCCAAGAATAGACGATGTAAACTGGCGTTCAACACCAACTCTCTACCTAAATCTGGTGTCCAGCGCCAGAAAAGGAGCCAAAACCAGAGTTGAACGCCCAAACTGGCACTAAAACTGGCGTTCAACCCCAAGGAGGACCTCTACACGTGCCACACTCAAGCTTAGCCCAAACACACACCAAGTGGGCCCCGGAAGTGGATTTATGCATCAATTACTTACTCATGTAAACCCTAGTGACTAGTTTATTTTGACCACGGTGATGCCTCCAGATGATTAGCCATGCAGTGACAACGCATCGGACCATTTTCACAAAGAGGATGAAAAGTAGCCATTGACAATGGTGATGTATCACATAAAGCCAGCCATGAAAAGGAGTGGGACTGATTGGATGAAGATAGCAGGAAAGCAGAGGTTCAGAGGAACGAAAAGCATCTCCATTCGCTTATCTGAAATTCCTACCAATGATTTACATAAGTATCTCTATCCCTATTTTATTATATAAATTTTCGAAAACACCATTATCACTTTATATCTGCCTGACTGAGATTTACAAGGTGACCATAGCTTGCTTCATACCAACAATCTCCGTGGGATTCGACCCTTACTCACGTAAGGTATTACTTGGACGACCCAGTGCACTTGCTGGTTAGTTCTATCGAAGTTGTGACAATTATGAATTAAGATCAGAGCACCAAGCTTTGGAGCCATTACCAGGATTTGTTCGAGCCTGGAGATTTAGAATTTCGTGCACCAAGTTTTTGGCGCCGTTGCCGGGGATTGTTTGAGTTTGGACAACTGACGGTTCATCTTGTTGCTCAGATTAGGTAATTTTCTTTTTGTTTTCTTTTCAAAAAATTTTTCAAAAAATATTTCTAAAATTTTCTCATCTGTTTTCGAAAAAAAATAAAAATAAAAATGTTTTCAAAAATAAAATTTTTATTCAAAATTTTTAAGAATGAATTCTAGTGTTTCATGAAGCATGTAAAGCCTGGCTGGCTGTAAAGCCATGTCTAAATTTATTTGGACTGGGGCTTGCAATTTGTTATCAAGAGCAATATACTCTCGTGTTAAATGCTGAAGCTTGGCTGGCCATTGGCCATGTCTAGTGTTTTGGACCGGAGCTTCCATTGAAAGCTTGGCTGGCTAGTGAGCCATGTCTAATTCCTGGACTGAAGCTTTAGACTAACATGGCAAGATTCCTGGAATTCATATTAAAAATTTTGGAATCCTTATTTTTCTTTCTTTCTAAATAATTTTCGAAAATAAAAATCCAAAAAAATTAGAAAATCAAAAAAATCAAAAATATTTTTGTGTTTCTTGTTTGAGTCTTGAGTCATGTTATAAGTTTGGTGTCAATTGCATATGCATCTTGCATTTTTTCGAAAATATCATGCATTCATAGTGTTCTTCATGATCTTCAAGTTGTTCTTGGTAAGTCTTCTTGTTTGATCTTGATGATTTTTTATTTTGTGTCTTTTCATGTTTATCATATGCATTCTTGAATTCTTAGTGCGTAAGCATTAAAGAATTCTAAGTTTGGTGTCTTGCATGTTTTCTTTGCATTAAAAATTTTTCAAAATTGTGTCTATGATGTTCATCTTGACATTCATAGTGTTCTTGGTGTTCATATTGACATTCATAGCATTCATACATGCATTCATTATTTTGATTCAAAAATTTCATGCATTGCATCTTTTTAGTGTTTTTCTCTTGCATCATAAAAATTCAAAAATAAAAAAAATATCTTTCCCTTTTTCTCTCATCAAATTTGAAAATTTGGATTGACTTGTTCAAAAATTTTTAAAATCAAATTGTTTCTTATGAGTCAAATCAAATTTTCAATTTGAAAATCTTATATTTTTCAAAATCTTTTTCAAAAATCAAATCTTTTTCAAAATTCTTAGTTATTTTCGAAAATTCCAAAAATATTTTTCAAAAATCTTTTTCTTATTTTTGTATTAAATTTTCGAAAATAACATAATCAATTAATGTTTTGATTCAAAAATTTGAAGTTTGTTACCTGCTTGTTAAGAAAGATTCAAACTTTAAGTTCTAGAATCATATCTTGTGATTCCTTATGAATCAAGTCATTAATTGAGATTTTAAAAATCAAATCTTTTTCAAAAACTAAATTCAATCATATCTTTTCAAAAATATCTTCTTATCTTATCTTTTTCAAAAATTTGATTTCAAAATATCTTTTCTAACTTCCTAACTTCTTATCTTTTCAAAATTTGTTTCAACTAACTAACTAACTTTTTGTTTGTTTCTTAACTTTTTCAAAACTACCTAACTAACTCTCTCTCTCTCCTTTTTCGAAAATATCTTCCCCCTTTTTTCAAAATTTCTTTTTAATTTATTAATTAATTTAATTTTTAAATTTGAATTTTCAAAAATTACTAACAATTTTTCAAAAACTATTTTCAAAAATCACTAACTCCTTTTCAAAATTAATTTTCGAAAATTCCCTCCTTCTCTCTCATCTTATTTTAATTATTTATTCATCTACTAACATATCTTCCTCACATCATCACCAAATTCGAACCCCCTCCTCTATCTGTGTTCGAATTTCTTCTTCTCTTCTTCTACTAACAATAAGGAACCTCTTTACTGTGACATAGAGGATTCCTCTTCTTTTCTTTTTCTCTTCTCTTTCTTATGAGCAGGGACAAAGAAAAAGGCATTCTTGTTCTTATGAAGAAGAAGCTTATGATCCTGAGAACCCTGCAATAGCAGAGGTGAATTACTTAGGTAAACCTTATGGAAACACCTATAATTCATCATGGAGAAATCATCCAAATTTCTCATGGAAGGATCAAAAGCCTCAACAAGGCTTTAATAATGGTGGAAGAAACAGGTTTAACAATAATAAACCTTTTCCATCATCCACTCAGCAACAGACAGAGAACTCTGAACAAAATACTTCTAATTTGGCAAACTTAGTCTCTGATCTGTCTAAGGCCACTGTAAGTTTCATGAATGAAACAAGATCTTCCATTAGAAATCTGGAAGCACAAGTGGGCCAGCTGAGTAAAAGGATCACTGAAATCCCTCCTAGTACTCTCCCAAGCAATATAGAAGAGAATCCAAAAGGAGAGTGCAAGGCCATTGACATAAGCGCCATGGCCGAACCTGTGAGGAGAGGAGAGGACGTGAATCCCAAGGAGGAAGGAGGAAGGGGACACGCCCAGTGATCAATAAGGAGCTTTCCTCTGAGGAACAAAAGGACTCTGAGGCTCATCTAGAGACCATAGAGATTCCATTGAACCTCCTTATGCCCTTCATGAGCTCTGATGAGTATTCCTCTTCTGAAGAGAATGAGCATGTTACTGAAGAGCAAACTGCCAAGTTTCTTAGTGCAATCATGAAGCTGAATGCCAAATTATTTGGCATTAATACTTGGGAAGTTGAACCTCCCTTGTTCATCAATAAACTAAGTGATCTGGATCAACTGAAACAGAGCATGGTTCTGGCGCTGAACGCCCAAAATGGGCAGCTTCTGGGCGCTGAACGCCAGAAATGGCACACAAATGGGCGCTGAACAGCCAAAATGGCCACCAACCTGGCGCTGAACGCCCAGAGTTGTGTACAAGGGTATTTTTACATGCCTAATGGGTGCAGGGATGTAATTCCTTGAACACCTCAGGATCTGTGGACCCCACAGGATCCCCACCTACCTCCACTCACTTCTTCTCACCACTCTCTTTCACACAACCCCATAAACACTCTTCCCCAAAAACCCTTCACCAATCACCTCAAACTCTCTTCCCCATCACCTCTTCACCACTCACATCCATCCACTCTTCCCCATAAACCTACCTCACAAACTCCACCTACCTTCAAAATTCAAAACCAATTTTCCACCCAAACCCACCCATATGGCCGAACCTTAACCCCCCCTCCCTTCCCTATATAAAGCCCTCCATTCTTCATCAAATTCACACAACACACCCCTCTACACCCTTCTTGGCCGAAACCACATCTCCCTCTCCCTCTCCATATTTCTTCTTCTTCTTCTTCTTCTTCTTCTTCTTCTTCTTCTTCTTCTTCTTCTTCTTCTTCTTCTTCTATTCTTTTGTTTATTGCTCGAGGGCGAGCAATATTCTAAGTTTGGTGTGGTAAAAGCATAGCTTTTTTGTTTTTCCATTACCATTGATGGCATCTAAGACCGGAGAATCCTCTAGAAAGGGGAAAGGGAAGACAAAAGCTTCCACATCCGAGTCATGGGAGATGGAAAGGTTCATCTCCAAAGCCCATCAAGACCACTTCTATGATGGTGTGGCCAAGAAGAAGGTGATCCCTGAGGTCCCTTTCAAACTCAAAAGAAATGAGTATCCGGAGATCCGACATCAAATTCAAAGAAGAGGGTGGGAAGTTCTAACAAATCCCATCCAACAAGTCGGCATCCTAATGGTTCAAGAGTTCTATGCCAATGCATGGATCACCAAGAACCATGATCAAAGTAAGAACCCGGATCCAAAGAATTATGTTACAATGGTTCGGGGGAAATACTTGGATTTTAGTCCGGAAAATGTGAGGTTGGCGTTCAACTTGCCAAACATGGAAGAGAACGCACGCCCCTACACAAGGAGAGTCAACTTTGATCAAAGGTTGGACCAAGTCCTTATGGACATATGTGTAGAAGGAGCTCAATGGAAAGTTGACTCCAAAGGCAAGCCGGTTCAACTAAGAAGATTGGACCTCAAGCCTGTAGCTAGAGGATGGTTGGAATTCATTCAATGCTCAATCATTCCCACTAGCAACCGGTCTGAAGTTACTATAGACCGGGCCATCATGATCCACAGCATCATGATTGGAGAAGAAGTAGAGGTTATGAAGTCATCTCCCTTGAACTCAAGAAAATAGCCGAAAAGCCCTCTCCTGGGGCAAGGCTAGCTTTTCCTCATCTTATTTGCCATCTATGTTACTCAGCTGGAGCTTTCATAGAAGGAGATCAATATATAATAGTCCATACTTTGGCCAAGAATAGACGACGTAAACTGGCGTTCAACGCCAGCTCTCTACCCAAATCTGGCGTCCAGCGCCAGAAAAGGAGCCAAAACCAGAGTTGAACGCCCAAACTGGCACTAAAACTGGCGTTCAACCCCAAGGAGGACCTCTACACGTGCCACACTCAAGCTCAGCCCAAACACACACCAAGTGGGCCCCGGAAGTGGATTTATGCATCAATTACTTACTCATGTAAACCCTAGTGACTAATTTATTATAAATAGGACCTTTTACTACTGTATTAGGCATCTTTGGATTACCTTATGATCCTTTGATCACGTTTTAGGGGGCTGGCCATCTCGGCCATGCCTGGACCTTCACTTATGTATTTTTAACGGTAGAGTTTCTACACTCCATAGATTAAAGTGTGGAGCTCTACTGTTCCTCAAAGATTAATTCAAGTACTACTGTTTTCTATTCAATTCATCTTATTTCGCTTCTAAGATATCCATTCGCACCCAAGAACGTGATGAAGGTGATGATTATGTGTGACGCTCATCAAATGGTGATGTATCACATAAAGCCAGCCATGGAAAGGAGTGGGACTGATTGGATGAAGATAGCAGGAAAGCAGAGGTTCAGAGGAACGAAAAGCATCTCCATTCGCTTATCTGAAATTCCTACCAATGATTTACATAAGTATCTCTATCCCTATTTTATTATATAAATTTTCAAAAACACCATTATCACTTTATATCTGCCTGACTGAGATTTACAAGGTGACCATAGCTTGCTTCATACCAACAATCTCCGTGGGATTCGACCCTTACTCACGTAAGGTATTACTTGGACGACCCAGTGCACTTGCTGGTTAGTTGTATCGAAGTTGTGACAATTATGAATTAAGATCAGAGCACCAAGCTTTGGAGTTATTACCAGGATTTGTTCGAGCCTGGAGATTTACAATTTCGTGCACCAGCCTTCCCATTTTCTCTTGAGGGAAAGGCAAGGGAGTGGTTCTACACTCAACCTGAAGCAGTTGTTACTAATTGGGATCTGCTCAGAAGGGAGTTCCTGGACAAGTTCTTTTCAGCTGAAGTTACAGATAGACTGAGGAAAGAAATTTCCTGCATTATCCAAGGCGAATCAGAGACTCTTTATGAGTATTGGGAATGCTTCAGGAATCTCCTAGACTTATGTCCCCATCAAAAGATTGACCAGTTGGTATTGATTAGCTATTTCTGCCAAGGCATGAAGCCTCAAGACAAGACTATATTAGATGCTGCGAGTAATGACTCTCTGGCTAAGTACAAGACGGCGACAGAAGCGTGGCAACTGATCACCGATCTAGCTGAGTCCACCCGGAATGCCAGGCACAGGAACAACCATCCCAAGGCTATTGCGGAGGTTTTCTCTAGTAGTGAGACTGCTGCTCTCACAAAGACTCTGGGAGAGATGACCAATATACTGAAGCAGCTCCAGCTGAATCAACAACAACCTCAGCCTCCTCCACAATAACAGTGTCAACAGTTGGTTCCTCAAAGAGTGTGTGGAATATACGCCTGCTATTCTCACTACACTGATGAATGTCCTCAACTCCAACAAGAAGGCAACACCTTGGCGGCTACCAATAACTATTACAACCGTCCGAATCAAGGGTACTATCAACAAGGCGATAATTATAACCAAGGTGGGAACTACAACCAAGGTTGGCAAGACAATTCCAACCAAAGATGGAGAGACAATTCCAACCAAGGCTGGAGAGATAATTCAAACCAAGGATGGAGAGACAACTACAATCAAGGAGGCAGAGACAACGGTGAAAATCAGAGATGGAACAACAACAACAACAACTATCAACAGAACCAAGGCCAGACTTACCGAGCACCACACCAGAGGCAAGCTCAAGTGCCTCAAAACAACCAACCACAAGCCCCTCAAATTACTTACCCCCCTCCCTCCTCCAATGATGAGATGCTTCGCTCTATTGTGCAAGGATAAAAAGACCTTTAGAATACACTTACCTCTAGCATCACTGGTCTTACCTCCACTTTACAAGCTCTCATATCCCGGATGGAACCACCTTCTACCCTCAACAGTCAACCTTCAAGCTCTAGTGCACTTCCCTCTCAATTTTTACCCAACCCCAAAAGTGGAATCAATGCCATTACTTTAAGGTCTGAAACTAAATTGCAAGAGAGGAGTCCCAAGGAACCAAGCTCAAGAGAAGACATTCAAGTTGAAGACATTGTTGAGGTAGAAGATGTTGAAGAAGAGGATGAGGTACAAGATGCGGTTGAAGAAGAAGCGGCTCAACCAAGTAATGGAGTACCTAAGGAAGATGATGCTGTGAGAGAAGCCATTCCCATTCCTTTTCCACACCTTGCTAGGAGGACCAAGAAGCAAGTGGAGCTAGACCCCAAGATGGGGGAGATCTTCAAAAAGGTTGAGGTAACTATTCCCTTTTTTGATGCTATTCGCCAGGTACCTAAGTATGCTAAGTTTCTAAAAGATTTATGCATGAATAAAGATAAAATACATGATTTAGAAACTATACCTTTAGATAGCTCTATTTCTGCTTTAATGGGTGCCATACCGGAGAAATGTGGTGATCCCGGTCCATACATGGTTACTTGTACTATAGAGGGTGTACAATTTTTTTATTACATGTGTGATTTAGGTGCATGTGTGAGTATTATGTCATTATCTGTATATGATGCCTTGAGGCTCCCACCCTTGAAAAGGTCGGCAGAACATTTTGTTTTGGCAGATTAGAGCATAATCTCAGTGGTTGGAATTGCTGAAGACGTCCTGGTGAGCATTAAGGGATTGGCATTCCCTATAGACTTCTACATTTTAGAGATGCCTCCTAATGACTCAGGAAGACCTTCGTCCATATTGCTTGGAAGGTCATTCCTGAAGACTTCGCGGTTCAAACTAGATGCCGTCTCAGGTACTTATTCTTTTGAGATAGATGGCAGAGCAGTGAGCTTCAACCTGGATGAAGCTACGAAGCACCCACCGGAAGATCATTCCATCTTCCAGTGTGACATTATTGATGAGACTGTGGCTGAAGTTCACCAAGAGGATGTAGAAGAGAAGAATATGGAGCAAGGTGCAAGTGTGGGGAAACCCTCTAAGCATACTGAAGACACCTTGCTACCTCCAATGGTTCCAGATGACCAAGTGCCAAGCCATGAGCTGAAAATGGAGTTAAAGCCCCTTCCACCCCCACCTCAAGTATGCTTATCTTGAGGACAATCAAAAGCTCTCAGTTATTATTGCAAAGAAACTCAATTCCCAACAAGAGGAGCAATTGCTTACTGTGCTTAGAAGACAATAGAAAGCTATTGGGTGGAGTTTGGCGGACATAGTAGGTATCAGCCCTCAAGTATATGAGCATCGCATCTTTTTAGAAGAGGGAGCAAGGCCTATTCGTCAACCTCAAAGGCGGTTGAACCCCACCATTTTAGAAGTTGTCAAGAAGGAAGTGACCAGACTGCTTGAAGCCGACATTATCTATCCAATCTCGGATAGTGAATGGGTTATCCCAGTACAGGTGGTACCAAAGAAGTCTGGCATCACAACAGTGAAGAATGAGCATGGGGAACTCATGGCTACAAGAGTGCAGAATTCCTGGAGGGTGTGCATTGACTATAGGCGTCTCAACCAGGCCACTCGCAAGGATCACTACCCGTTACCGTTCATCGATCAAATGCTTGATCGCCTGTCAGGTAAATCACACTACTGTTTCCTAGATGGTTACACTGGCTATTTTCAAATTCATATAGCTCCAGAAGATCAGGAGAAAACTACTTTTACATGCCCCTTTGGAACGTATGCATATAAGAGAATGCCTTTTGGCTTTTGTAATGCACCGGCTACGTTTCAAAGATGCATGATGAACATTTTCTCAGATCTTCTTAAGAACTGTATGAAAGTTTTCATGGATGACTTTAGTGTTTATGGTGATTCCTTCGACCTTTGTTTAGATAGTTTAGCTAGAGTATTAGAAAGGTGTGTTAGTTCAAACCTTGTATTAAATTTTGAAAAATGTCATTTTATGGTAAAACAAGGTATTGTTCTAGGACATGTTGTTTCTAATACTGGTATTTCTGTTGATCCTGCAAAGGTAGATGTTATTTCTGGTTTACCTTACCCCTCCTCCATGAGGGAAGTCCATTCGTTTCTTGGTCATGCAGGTTTTTACCGGCGATTTATTAAGGACTTCAGTAAGGTCGCATTGCCCTTATCCCGACTGCTGCAGAAGGACGTTGAGTTCGAGCTGAGTGAGGACTGCATGGAAGCGTTTGATAAGCTGAAGATCGCCTTGACCCAAGCTCCTATTGTGAGAGGGCCCGACTGGAGTCAGCCATTTGAGATAATGTGTGATGCATCCAACTATGCGGTAGGAGCGGCGCTAGCTCAGCGTGAAAGTAAGGACCCTTATATAATTGCTTATGCTTCTAAGACTTTAGACACTGCTCAATCTAATTATACTACCACTGAGAAAGAGCTTTTAGCTATTATTTTGCTTTGGATAAATTTCAAGCCTATTTACTTGGAACCAAGGTGGTAGTATATTCAGACCATGCAGCTCTAAAATATCTGTTAGCTAAAAAAGAGTCCAAACCAAGGTTAATCTGTTGGATATTGTTGCTGCAAGAATTTGATTTAGAGATCAAAGATAGGAATGGCTCCCAAAATTTAGTGGCGGACCACTTGAGTCGCCTAGAGCACATTAAAAGTGACTCCACTCCTATCAATGATGCTTTTCCACTTGATAGCTTGCATGCAATATCTGAGGTGGTTCCTTGGTATGCATCTATAGCTAATTATTTGATTAGTCGTACCTTTCCTCCTAATTTTACTAAGCATCAAAAGGAAAAGCTTAAAAGCGAGTCCAAATATTATATATGAGATGACCCATATTTATGGAGATGTGGTGCTGACCAAATAATTAGAAGGTGTGTGCCACAATTAGAATTCCAGTCAATTTTAGAGGCCTGCCACTCTTCTGAGAGTGGTGGACACTTTGAACCTCAAAGAACTGCTAGAAAAATATTAGACTGTGGATTCTGGTGGCCTACACTTTTTAAGGATGCAATTGCTTTCTGTGAATCTTGCTCCCCATGCCAAAGGTTTGGGAATATATCCAAGAGGGATGAGATGCCCCAACAACTTATGTTGTTTTGTGAAATTTTTTATGTTTGGGGTATTGACTTCATGGGTCCATTTCCAAACTCTAATGGTTTCTTATACATCTTATTAGCTGCTGATTATGTTTCTAAATGGGAGGAAGCAATTCCTACCCGTACTGATGATGCTAACGTTGTTGTCTCTTTTGTTTGAAATAATATTATTTGTCGCTTTGGATCACCACGAGCAATCGTGAGTGATCAAGGCACTCATTTCTGTAACAGGAGAATGACAGGTATGCTGAAGAAACATGGTATTTTTCACAAGGTAGCAACGACTTACCATCCCCAAACCAATGGGCAATCCGAGCTATCTAACAGAGAGATAAAATGCATATTAGAGAAGATTGTCAAGCCTCATAGAAGAGATTGGAGTACTAGGCTTGCAGATGCGCTTTGGGCTTATCGGACAATGTACAAGACACCCATCGAAATGAGTCCATTCCGCCTAGTTTATGGAAAGGCTTGTCACCTCTCAGTGGAGGTGGAGCACAAGGCTTTTTGGCCAGTGAGGGAATGCAACTTAGGACTGTGGGAAGCCGGGGCTGAAAGGAAGCTGCAACTACAGGAACTGGAGTGCCTTCGACTAGAAGCGTACGAGAACTCGAGGCTCTACAAGGAAAGGGTGAAGGCTGTGCATGACAAGAACATTGATGAATCCATATTTTATGATATATTTTGGTTTGATTTGAGTGGATTCCATCACATAAACCCACATTTATTCACCTAAATAGCATGCTTTTGAGATTTCTTCCTAAATTGTGCTTGAAAGTGAAAACATGCTCTTTTGTGCTTAATATAGTCAATTTTATTCACTTTAATCCCATTTGGTGCCTTGATGTATTTGTTAAGTGATTTTCAGGTTTCCAAGGCAAGCATGGGTTGAAGAAGTGAGGAAAAGAGCATGCAAAAGGGAAGAATTCAAGAAATGAAGGATTTGGAAAGCTGCCAACCCTGACCTCTCTATACTAAATTAGTCTTAACTTGAGCTACAGAGGTCCAAATGAGGCGGTTTCAGCGGCATTGGAAAGCTAACGTCTGGGGCTTCCAAATGATATACAATTTGCTACAGTGGACATAAGTCTAAGTGTGTGTACACACAGGTACTTGTGCATACACACAAGTCGGGATTCAGCATGTGTGAGGACGCACACGTCTGTGCGTCCGCACAGGTCCCTGCACGTGACCTCATTAATTGCAACTCGCTGGCAGCGATTTTTAGACCCCCAAAACCCAATCCAACTCATTTTTTGAAGCTATTTAAGGCCAAATTGAAGAAGGATGAAGGGGGAAATTAGGTTTAGTTTTTATTATGTTTTCTCTTAGTTTCTAGAGAGAGAAGCTCCCCACTCTCTAGAATTAGGGTTTTATTAGTTAATTTCCTTTTAATTTCAGCTTTTAATTCTTGTTCTAGTGTAGTTTCATTTATGTTTCCATGTTCTTCTATCTTGTTCTTCTTCATTTCTCTTGTTATTTCCTTTATTTTATCATTTTTATGTTTTATGACACTCTTGTTACTTTAATTTACATTTAATGCAAATTTATGTTTCCATGTCATTTATTGCTTTCTTTAGTTGTTATTGCTATTTTCTTGCTTTGGTAGTTGTAGAATTTATTTTTATGTAATTTAATATTATTTTATTCTCATGCACACCAAGTGTTTGACAAGTGCTTGGCTTAGTTTTTACATAATTTTTCTTCACTCTTGGCTTGGTATTGATGACATTGGTGATCCTTAAGTCATTGATGTCCATTCTTGTTTGATATATTAGAGTGGTTAGTTGATTTGGTCTCCCTTGACACTATGCGACCCTTTAGTGTTGACATAGGACTTAGGGATTGAAATTAACTATGCCTATTTGACTTATCTTCGATGTAAGGTTGATTAAGTAGGATTAACTCTTCATAATCATTATATGTTTGTGGTCAATGATTAGGATAGGTAGCCTTAGTTCTCAATTACTTGCCAAGAGGTTTCTTGCTTTTGAAGTTTTATTGCTTTGACTTTTACTTGCTTTCATTTAATTTCTTTCATGTTTAGTTCTCACACTCTTGGTTGAGAAAATGGGTGTTTGGGTGGAATTGAGTTGTGGATGTCCATTCCGCATTATGTGAGATTAGTTAATTGATTTGATTTCCATTGACGCTAGTCTTTCACTAAGTAATTAGTGAGTTGACTAAGACTCATGGATTGAGATCAATTATTACTTTTTGACTAATTCTCAAGGGGGATTTATTGATTTGGATTGATTCCACACAATTGCCATGTTTGTGGTCCACAACTAGGATAGGAAACCTAGATTACCCACTTCTTACCAAGAGTCCTTTAATTGCTTTCCTTTAAATTCCTTGCATGCTTGTTTCAATTCCTTGCTATTTAAATTTCTTGCTCTTGATTTCATTCCCAATTCCCCATGCTCTCTCTTTCATAGCCAATAATTGTACATTTCATTGGAACTCCTAGGGAAGACGACCCGGGAGCTAAATACTCTCGGTTAATATATTTATTTTGTATTGAATTTATTATTTGATTGTGAGAATTCATTGTTGGTTTGGACTATGCTACCAACGAATTGATGCTTGTGTTTTGATCGATTCCAAACCATGCAATAATTCTCTATATCAAATTTGGCGCTATTGCCGGGGAGTTGCAATGGTGTAAAGTTAGTGGCTATTGTATATATGTTAATATGTATATAGCTTGCATTTTGGTTGTCTTTTGTTTTTGTTGATGGTTAGGATTGGGATCCCGGAGGACATTGGACATTGAACCATTTGGTGGGAAAGTCAAGCACAAAGTACCATAGCAAGGGCTCTCCCAATTGTCTAACTTAAAGACATTAAATAAAAGTGCTTGGTAACATTGTTCTAACTCTTCTCTTTTGTATATATTTTTGACTTATTTGCTTTTTGTTATGCTTGGTTAACTTAGAATTAGTTTAATTTTGAGTTAGTTATGTTAATTTTGGTTTGGATCATGAATTTATGGGTTCTTGCATGTTTTGGTGTTGAGTTTTGATTGAACTAAGGCTTGGTACCTTAGAATTTTGAAGAAAAATTTTTGCAAAACAGGACATTTGTGCGTACGCACGTACCTGTGCGTGCATACAGAACTTCTATTTTCTGCGACCTGTGCGTGCGCACCGACCTGTGCACACGCACACATATCATTTTTTCCTCTGTTTGCAATGCCAGCACGCCTTGTGCACGCGCTCAGCTGCTTTCTGCGACTTGTGCATACACACCTAATCGTGCGTACGCACAAATACCCTTTTTTGCACTTCTTGTGCGGCCGCACAGACGTGTGCATCCGCACGTCAACTTGCAACCACTCTGGTGGGAGCATTGGCACAGCGTGTGCACATGAACTCCTGCCCCTTACGCTCTCGTGCACGCGCACGGACCTGTGTGCGCGCGCACACATGATCCAACCCTAAAAAAAAAGAAGGTCTTCTGTGCGTGCGCACAGGCTTGTGCGCACGCACACTCCTTAATTCCTCTTCTGTTCGCAGCGCTCACCCCATGCTGTGCCCTCGCACACCTTCCCTTATTTCACCTTGTGTGCGTATGCACACATACCTGTGCGTACGCATGCCTCTGTTTTCTCTCACTTTACTTCTTTTCTTCTCTTCTCTCTACATCTTCTCTTCTTTTCTCCTCCACCCCTCTCTTCTCTTGCTTTTGCCTTCTTCTCTACTTACTTTACTTTGTTTTATTTGCATTTTATTTTTATTTTAATAATTATATTAGTTTTAGTCCAATTGTTCTTGATTAAATAAATTGCAAGTGTTTGATTGATGTTGATTTGGGTTGCTTCTTGTTTGAATTTTGATTTCATTGTTGATGGATATGTGCACTAAGTATTAAAGCCTTGTTTAATTGCCTAGATAAATTGTGAGTTTGATTCATATGTTGTAGCTACCATATGCATTAGCTATATCCTTTTGTGGCATCTTGAATTGTGCACTTTTACTTTGGTGATTTGAGTTGAGCTACTTAGTCATCATGGTTCTTAAGTGAAAATAATCACATAACAAGGTATTTGTTCCTTGTTAATGCATTGCATTTTTTTTAGTTGACTTGACTTGATTCTTATTAAGACTTGTCACTTTTTGTAACAAGCACCTTATGCATGTGATTATATCATTATTCCTAAGAATGAATAAGTAGCCTCTTTTCATCATGGACTTGGTTATTGTTGATTGTGCCATTTTCTATTCACTTTGTACTTTTACTTGCACAATCTCACTATCCAATATATTTTATACTCAATTCACTTTAGTTGTGGTTACCTAGGTTGTTTATGCCTTAAAGTTTTGCTTATGTATCACTTGCAACCTAGGACTACTTGATTGAGAAACATGCTATTTCTTTTGCTTTTGTGGTTATTGTTTTATCCGATCGATGTGTTGTGTTCTAAATTGTGCGCACATGTAGAATACACGCATTGCATTTTATCATACCACACATATTACTTTTCCTCAATTGTTGTTTATTTGTATACAAAGCAACCCGGAGTCCCCGGAGCCCACCCGTTGAAGGAGGAGCCTCAAAATCCTTCATCCCTTGCATTGTGTGCATGCACGGAGGATCATGCATTATTTAAGTGTGGGAGAGGATCGCTAACTTCAAGGGGGTAAAATTTCTTTTCTCAGACACTTTGCAACATTCTTCTTTTTTGTCCTTTTTTCTTCAATTTTTGTAATTTTTGCTCTTATTTACATTTTGTTTGGTTTGTTTGTATATATCTCTTTAATGCTTATAGTATATGATAGTAAATACTTGTTTGATTGCATGGTAGAGTAAATAAGTTTGGTAAAACTACAAAGAATTTTCAAGAAATCTTTTTTTGGGCATTCCATTGATTAGATTTGAAAACTTGTTGTTGAACTTGCTTGAAGTATTTTTCTTATGGAACATAGAAAAGAGCTTGAACAAATACCAAGTGAGATTTGAGTTTTGATTGTGTGGTTGCATATTTTCAACCACAATTTTTGTTCTTGTGTGTTAAACTCCTTTTATGATTGTGAACTTAGATTTGCTTTAGTCTATATGTCCTATATTTGTTGTTTTGGATTGCATTTAGTATGATTAGGCCATCTTTGTATAGCTCACTAACCCATATGGCCAACCCTTTACATCTACCTTTGTAAACCACTTTTGAGCCTTTAATTCCCCTTTTGTTCTCATTGTAAGCACATCATTTGCCCTAAGTGAAAAACCATTATGTGCATTGATTGCATCTTTGATTAGCTTGGGTTTGAGTGTGTGTGTGTGTTAATCAAGTGTGGGGGAAATTTGTGAGAAACATTGGTAGTTAGTTAGCTTTGGGTGTTCATTGAAAATATGGAAAAATGGGTAACTACTCATGCATCTATTGGTTAAAACATATGCATCTCTATTGGAAAAATGGGTAACTACTCATGTCCTAAAATCCACTTTTGGGGCCCACTTGGTGAGTGTTTGGGCTGAGCTTTGATGAGATCCACATGCTTTGAGGTCTTTGGGTGAGGAATGCCAGCTAGGAGATCCTCTTTGGGCATTTGGACGCTGGTCTCTGATTTGTGGGCGCTGGACGCCTGGAAGGGGGCAGGTAGCTGGCGTTGGATGCCAGTTTTGGGGATTCTAATCCGAAGAAAAGTATAAACTATTATATATTGCTGGAAAGCTCTGGAAGTCAGCTTTCCAAAGCCATTGAGAACTCTCCATTTGGACTTTTGTAGCTCCAGAAAAGCTCTTCCAAATGCAAAGAGGTCAGATTTGGACAGCATCTGCAGTGCTTTCTCTGTCTCT
>NC_029790.2:119898938-119917979 GCF_000816755.2 Arachis ipaensis
TGCAAGGATGTCAGATCCAGACAGCATCTGCAGTGCTTTCTCTGTCTCTAAATCAGACTTCTGCTCCAGCTCCTCAATTTCAGCCAGAAATTACCTGAAATTGTCCAAAAATACAAAAACTCATAGTAGAATCCAAAAATGTGAATTTAGCACTAAAACCTATAAAAACTTAATAAAAACTAAATAAAACATACTAAAAACTATATGAAAATGATGCCAAAAAGCATATAAAATATCCGCTCATCAGCCACCCTTCTCGGGTCCCATCCAAACATTCCTCAAGCTCTATTAAATCATTTCCAAAATCAACCCAATTCCAATATCTCAATTCATTTTCAATTCTCAAAAATCATACCCGATAAATCAACAATCCAAGTTCAATATCTCAAATCCGTTTTAATAAATCAAACTCATTTTCAATATCAAAATATTTCCAAATCTCAAGAAAATCAATTTGGCCACCAAAAATTTAACAAAAATCAATCAATAACTCAAATTATTTAAACTTTTCAAACAATCAATAATTCTACCACACAAACAATTACATTCATCCAAAGCAACTCAAACCAATCCATAAGACTTCCGAAATCACAAAAATATACATTTCACATTAATTTTGATTTATTTATTCATTAAGTACTTTAATCTCAGAAATTATTTTATTAAAGATAATTAAAGCAAATTTTGATTAATTGAGTTTAAAATAATTTTAGGTTTTATCTGATTTTATAATTATCGAATTATTTTTTATATTTAAATTATAAAGTTTAGAAAATGTCTTTCGAGAATTGTGCATATTATTTGAATTACTTATTTGTGCATTAATTGGGTGTGCCTATGTGTATAATTATGTCTAATTGCTAATTGCTATAAGATTGAGTTTCGATTATTATATGTTGTGATTAGAGATGTTGTGGTTGCTGCGGAAGTGGGTTGGAGTTGAGGTTGCAGCTGCCGAGGTTATAGGCCGAGAAGAAGGGGTTTTGACGCGCTGTATAGCTTTCGAGTTTCGACGAGTTGAGGTAGGGCGCTTTTCTTAAATTCATTTTATTTCCGAGGATGATAGTTAGGGTGTTACATGCCACGCCAGGGACAGAGCATGTCATGCCCAAACAAGAAGGAACCAGGGCGTGTCACATGTATGCCAAGGCATGCCACGCCCTGGGGGAGAAGAACCAAGCGTGCTATGCCCCATTATCTCAAGCAAGGGTGTGCCACACCAAGGACAAGGCATGCCGCACCTTGTTCAAAACCAAACCCCTGGGAGCAAGCACAAGGAGGGCATGCCACACCCTGGCTAGCCAAGAGAGGGCGTGCCATGCCCTAGCAAAAATCAACTCTGGGAGCAAATTCATAAATGATGCATCCTGACCTCTTCATACTCCAATGAATATAACTTGAGCTAGAGAGATTCAAATAAGGTGGTCTCAGTGGCGTTGGAAAGCTATTATCCAGAGCTTCGCGATGATATGCATATGTCTATAGTGGACATTCATTTTGAACCGTGAACAACCCTCATTTTTGCAGATTGAAAATCAACGCCGAGAGAAAAAATGCACGGTGTGCCATGTCCAAGACAACAAGTGGCACACCCAAGACATGTCGTGCCACTGGCACGCCCAAAACACCTAAAACATAATGTGCCACACCCAAACAAGCAAGTGGCATGCCCAGCTTCAATTCTACACGCCCAAAAGCCTAAATTTCACACCAAGCAAACCCACAAACCCCTGGAGCCATTCAAGTTCAAGGATGTGCCACGTGAAGAAAGGAGTGTGCCACGTTCTAACCAAGAGAAGTCGCTGGAAGCACTTCAAGACGAAGGGCGTGCCATACCAAGGGTTGGGTGTGCCACGCCCTGACCAACAAGCAAGGGCGTGCCACGCCCTAGCCCAATGCAAGCCCTGGAAGTATTTTCCAAAGTCACGAGGAGTTTGTGTGTGCCACACTAGACCAAAATTTACCTTGTCCAGCATTGATTCATATCAAGCCCAACCTTGAAGATTTGATTTCAATTTGAAGATTAAAGAAGATTCTATAATTAATTAGTTTGAATTTCTCTTGATTCTATTTTGAAATTTAATATTTAAATTAGTTAGAGATTATCTTAATTATTATGATGAAGATAAGATTAGAATTTGAATTAGAAAACCTAGGATTTAAATAAGTGAGAATTGCTCACAAAAGCGAACAACCGGGGGAGGGAGGATCTTCGGATCCTTCACGTAGCTCTTCTTGTTCCTTTCTTTTTCTTCAATTTCTCCATGAGTTACTAATTTTTCTGTCAAAAGATTAGGAGCTTTGTTCTATTTTCTATGAATTATTAATCTAAGTTTCTTTTGTTTTAAAGCTTGCATTGATCTGTTTATAATTGAGTGTTTCGTTCTTCATCCTTAAAGGATTAGTAACATCGATAGGCATGCTAATCCCATTTTGAATTCATTTACTGACTCAACAAAGCTTATATCCAGATTATGCTTGAAAATTCTTTCACATGGCTTTGCAAATTGACTAGACATAGCATTTTTAAAGCGTGCGACACAATACATGATTTTTTATTAACCTAGTTTTGAATACATGACATATAACTTGGATTAGGACGATTTTTGAAAATTGTATTTCTGCATAAGATTCAATTGGATAGGATTAACTTGGATACATGACATATAATCCGATCTAAGGACTACTTTTGAATCTTATGAGGAATTGAATCGGTTTTTACACTTAACCTCTTTGATTAATTAATTGACTAAGACATTGGCTGTTGATTAATTGAGGAGAAATCGAGGAGCCAAGATATTGAAAATCGGTAAATTAAGATTCATCGTGAACGATCTTTGCTTGATTTGAAACAGAGAAAACAAAATTTGATTTTTCTAAGAATTTAAACATCTCCAAAACCCTTGACTTCTCCATCATATATATTTTCCTTCAAGAAATCACATGTGCTGCCCTCAAGCAATTTAGCATTCAAGCCTTTCAAGTTTTTCAGTAAGTCTTCAAGATTTAAGCACTCAACAATTTCAGGTTTTATTGACCTAATAGTAATTCAATTCGATATTTGTGTGCTCAATCTGTTAATCCTCGTGGAAATGATATCCACTCACTGTAGTATTAATTGAACGATCCGGTGCACTTGCCAGTATCTGTGATCATCTATTTTCTGCTCATAAAAAAGATTTGAATTGGTATGCAATTGTAGGATACATGAAAAATAAAGAAAATCACTCTGTGTGTCTTATGGGAGAGTATACGATGGAAAAATCAAATGGAGAGGTTGTTCTCACGGGGATGCAAAGGACACTTCAATTCATATTGGAGGAGGCAAATCTAAAGAAAAAAGACATAAAGATGGTAATTTGGTACAAAGGTATAACATAATGGGTAAAAGGAGATAAGGAATAAAGCAAGGAACATGAGCCAAATTTTTTAAAATGTGGAAGTGGAATACAAATGTATGCGAAGTTTAAAAGAGCTTAAGATATGGAAACAACTTGCAAGAGGAACGGAGGAGACTTGGTGCCACTGGAGAATGATAAATGAAGAAAATAAAGAATACTAATCTTGGTTTGTTGGTGAAAAGATATGCATGGATGGTTGACGTGAGATTGTGGAATGGTAAGGAAGAGCTGGAAGGATGACTATGAACAACAACGTGCGGCCACATTATGAGGTATACAATGAATATTGTCTTGGTAATAGATGATTGATATTGCTTTAGTTTAGTTTGAACAGGGGCAAGTTTGTTTTGTTGTCATCAATGTCATTTAAGATATTGTGTTTTGGGTAGGTACCTGGAATTATAGCATTTGGAATTTCTTGTGTCAAATTTCTTGTGTAAGGGATGGGGTTTAGATGCTGATTTTTTTTGTTGCAAGTGTTGTGGGTGGATGTGATCTATGAATCTTTAATTATTTTTTATAGCAATGTTAAAAGAAATTGTTTCGAGGGTTACCTGAAACTAGATCGTATTTGGGTCTGGACGTAAGGTCGAAGCTCTCAGTGAGATGATTTCCAACTTGGCCTGCATCAAACAGCCGTCGTCCGAGTTGTTCGTGAAGAGATGGGGGTGGTACATGTGTAAAACACTCCGATGCCTAAGTTAGCAAGGATCTTAGCAGGTTTTAGTATATTGGAACTTAAGTATACCTGAGGGTGTCAGTGTATTTATAGGTGATGAGCCAATAACCACCGTTGAAGTAGTAGTTCAACTTCTGGTGGTGGATAACCATCTCTTTATCTAAGGGTTGTTGAGATCTCTTTTTTAGAAGTAGAGAGAGATATTAGGGATTTGTTATAACTCCTTCAGGATGAAGGGTGTTGTTATGCAGTGCTTTGTCCGACCTATGAAGAGGTCGGTTACGAGCAGCTGCATTTTGAACTTTCTCTTCTTTTAGGCCTGACTTATGTCTTGGACCAGGTATGAACAGGAATCATTTTGGATTCTTTGGACTCATCCTGAACATTCTAATCTCCCCCTTAGGTCGAGAATGTAATCTAAACAATCGAAAAAAAATGCATGACCAAGATTCCTATATTATATATAACCTCTTTGTCATTTGTAATGAAAGACAAATATTTTACATTAGGATGTACAAAGTGTTCAAAGTATATTATATAGACGCTATCAATCCACTCAGATGTCAAAAATGGTAGAGCAAGTTACTTTATTTGTTTAGTACTTCATATTGATTAATAATTTAATATCAAAGACAACTTTAAAACCTTAATCATAGAATTGACTTGCACTCAACAAATTATGCGTATGACTCTTTACATGAAGTACATAAAAAATAAAGTGAGAATTATCTTTAGAAACAGTACCAATGCAATACCAATTATATACTTTGGCTTGAACTCCATTGACAAACTTGAATGAGCTATTACTTTTATGTTTAAAATGACTGAAGTACTTTTTTTTTACCAATTATGTATATACCTTGAGTACCCATTGTCCATTACCATTTCTACTTCTTAGGTGTTTGTACCTTGTGATTAGCAGAATATATTAGTTTTGATTTTAAAAAGTTCAAGTTTTACTTTTTAAAAAATAGTTTTTGAGGTGTTTCAAAAGACAATAAATGTTAATATATACTAGTTTAACTGAGACTTGTCTACATCTAATACTTAACAATAGTTGAGATTTCTATTATAAAATAATGTTATAAGATATTATTTTTTTAAACTGTCTTAAATTAAGACTTGACTCAAAATTAACGAATCTAAGTACCTTATATATTATTTACTCAATTTTTTCTCAAGCTAAACAATGGTTCAGATTATTCAAAGATTTAAGAACCTTACATATTTTTGTTTCAAATTTTTTTCATACTAAGTTTATAATCACTATTTAATCTAAGTAAGACACAAAAAATTTGTTCAAAACATGAGAGGAAGAAAAAGATTACGCAAAGGATGAAGAAGAAAAAATAGAAAAAAAAGAGAGAACAAGATAGAAATAGAAAAAAAATAAAGAAGAAAATGACGCAATCGCATAATAAAAAGAAGAATTATAAAAAGCAACATCAATAAAACAAGAAGAAGAATTATAAGAAGCAACAACATTAAGAGAACAAGAAGAAGAGAAGTGCATGATTTTACGTATAGATTTGTATGAGTGATTTTTATTTGTTGTGTAAAATGGTATCAATCTTAAGCAGCAAATTAACAATAAATGGAGAAAGTGAAAAAGAGTTGTTCGCAGCCAGTGAAATAGCTGCAGCAAAATGAGGAAGAAAAGGAAGAAAAGAATGATTCCAATTGAATAATACATCATAAGAACTTCACACTATACTATATGATTTATATAGCTGTACAAAAAGTGTGAAAACAAAAAAGAATAACAAACTATATATTAGCTAGCCCTAACGAACTAGTCAGCTGAACAATCTAACAAACAAACAAAAATATATTAACAAATCTTTTACATTTGAAAATATTATTTTCAGCATATATATTAACTAATATCCCCCCACAAGCTAGTATCACTTGCCTTGTGTAGATCAAGTAATTCCAGCTTGGATAGCAAGTAGGAGAAGGGTCCCGGTGCAAGAGACTTTGTAAACAGATCAGCCAGCTGCTCACTAGAGGCAATATGTTGAAGATTTGAAACTCTTTCTTTATATTTGTTACGAGCTACATGATAGTCAATTTCAACATGCTTTGTCCGTTCATGAAAAACTGGATTTGAGGCAATATATATAGCAGATTTATTATCACAGAATATATCAATGGGCAGGGGAGGAGAAATCTTGAATTCTTTTAGAAATTTTAGCAACCATACAAGTTCACAAGTTCCATTTGCTAGAGCTTGATATTTAGCTTCAAAAGAAGATCTAGAGACTGTTGTTTGCTTCTTGCTTTTCCAAGATATAAGAGTTTGGTCAAGAAAGAAGCAATAACTAGTAATAGATTTTCTAGTATCCTTACAAGCCCCCCAATTAGAATCAGTATATCCAGAGAGAATAAAAGAATTAGAGGCAGAAAAGAAAAGACCTAATGCTGGTGACTGTTTCAAGTATCGAATCACTCAATAAACTGCCTTGAGATGAACATCAGTGGGACAATCCATGAATTGAGTAAGACAACCTACAGGGTAGCTCAAGTCGGGTCTAGTATTGATGAGATAAAGAAGGCGATCAACCAGCCTTTTATAAAGAGCAGCATCGGGTAGAGGAGAGCCAAAATTTCTTGACAAAGATGTAGTATAATCCATGGGTGTAGTGGCAGGTTTGGCTCCAAGTAAGGCACAATCATTGATCAAATCTAAAGCGTATTTTCATTGATAAAGAGCAATCCCTATTTTACTTCTTGCTACTTCCATGTTAATGAAGAATTTTAAAATACCAAGATCCTTTATCTTGAATTTGCTGTCCAAAAAGTATTTGACAGCTTCAATTTCTGAGAGATCATCACCAGCTAACACAAGATCATTGACATAGACCAAAATAGCAGTGAAGCTAACATTAGTGGATTTGGTGAATAAAGAGTGATCATTTTTTGACTGAATATATCCCAAATCAATTAGAGCATTGGATAGTTTGATGTTCCATTGACGGCTCGCCTGTTTCAAACCATAAAGAGATCTTTCTAATTTACAAACTAACTTAGGATTTTCACACTTCAGCCCTTTTGGTAACTTCATATAAACATCCTCATGGAGATCCCCATGAAGGAAGGCGGTATTGGCATCAAGTTGATGAAGATGCCAATTCTTTGATGCTGTAATTGCTAAGAGAAATCTCACTGTGCTCATTTTAACAACCGGGCTAAAGGTGTCAATATAATCAACGCCTAGAATTTGAGTGAATCCCTGAGCAACTAACCGAGCCTTATGTCTTTCAATTGTCCTATCTGGGTTGAATTTCGTGTGAAAAACCCATTTACAACCTACTGCATTCTTGCCAGGAGGAAGAGAAGTGACGATCCAGGTCTTGTTTTGCTCAAGAGTAGCAAGTTCTGCATCAATAGCTTTTCTCCAGCAATCATGCGTAATAACCTCAGAGTAGTGCTCTGAGTCAGGGTTATTTATAAGTGCAAAAGTGAAGGCTAGGTGTTTTGGAGAGAAAGATGCATATGACAAATGGTGTGATAAAGGGTACTTACAGTTTGAAGAAGAACGAACAGCATTGATGGGATCCTCATGTGACGCCATACTGAAACAATGAAAGTCCTTAAGGTATGAAGGTAGTTTTCTATCCCTCTCAGACCTTCTCAGGGCAGGCTGAGTTGGTTCAGGTTGAATGTGATCAACATGAGGTATAAGGGCAGTAGCATTATCACTATTTTCATGAATGTATGATGCAGATGCAAATGATGTAGAATTCTTACTAATGTCATTATTCAAAGATGAAAAAGAGATATTGTTATTAGAGACATCAGCAGTAATTCTAGGATGTGATGATGTATGAATACTATCCTTATAATGTGATGCAGAAGGCAATTGCAATTCAGGAAAAGGATCAAAATCTGTTGGATTAAAAGAGTGTTGTGGGTGAGAATTTGAGTTTGCATGAGTCCTAGTTGTTGTTTGAACAGATCCAAAAGGAAAAATGTGTTTAAAAAATTCTGTATTTTGTGAGATAAAAATTTTTTTGTGTTTAAATCAAACAAAATAGAACCTTTGATTCCTGACTTGGATCCTAAGAAAATACACTTTCGAGCTCTAGGATATAGTTTTGTCCTACCAGCTATAAATGTTGAAGTAAACACAAGACAACCAAAAATTTTAAGCTCATGTAGATCAGGTTTTGAATGAAATAAAGCCTTGTATAGAGTTATATTGTTCAAAAAGGCACTAGGTAACCTATTAATTAAATGAACAGAATGTTGCACAGCATAATTCCAAAAACATTTAGGAAGATTTGAATGAAACAATAATGCTCTTGCAACTGCCAGTAGGTGTTGATGCTTTCTCTCTACAACACTATTTTGTTGTGGAGTTTCAACACAAGAAGTTTGATGTTCTATGCCTTTTGAACTATAAAATGAGTCCATTTTGAATTCCATACCATTATCAGTTCGATTCGCTTAATTCTTTTGCTGAATTGTGTTTGCACAAGTTGGACAAAGTCTTGAACCAATTTTCTAGTTTCATATTTCAATTTCATGCAATAAATCCATGTAAACCAAGTTTTGTCCTCAATTATAGTTAGAAAATATTTATGACCTGAAGTTAATTGAATAGAAAGAGGTCCCCAAATATCAAGATGCAATAAATCAAAAGCATTTTTAGAATTTGTATTGCTTGTTGTGAAAGGTAATTTTCTCTGTCTAGCATATTGACAAGAATCACAAACATGTGAAGAAGTAATGCAATCAATAAAAGGAAAACTTTTTTGTATAGTAATCATTCTGTTGTAAGGTAAATGACCTAGTCTAGCATGCCAAAGAGTTCCTAGGTCTTGCTACACACTAAGAGCTATAGATTGTATCCTAAAATCTAATGAAAACAGTTTCATAGGTTCAGCATTCATCACATATAAGTCTCCTTGCATCTCAGCTTGCCCAATCATCTTCAATGAAGGAAATAGAAATTAAAGAGGTTGACAATTGCATAGTTCCACAAATATTTGTAGAAGTCTTAGATCCATCAGGTAGATTAACTAAAACAGGCTTTATATGATAAAAAGTTTTTAAAAAATCTTGAAGATAACAGGCATGATCAGTAGCACCACTGTCTAGTATCAACAGGTTTTAGTAAAACATGCATTCAAAATATGTCTACCTTTTGGTTGAGTTAAGGTGGTTGAGGAAGTGATATGATTCACACTACTTAAAGCTGTCATGAGTGATTGCTAGAGAAGTGCAATTAAAGTTTGCTTCTGGTCTAGAGTCAAGACAAGAGCAGTTTCATTACCACCTTTTTCTTGACCAGAATCAGTAATGTCACCACCAGCACCTGAATCTTCAATTTCACCTTCAGTGCTGATGTGATTTGCACTTTTCTGCTTCCAGTTTGCAGGAAAATAATTTTTCTTGTAGTAATTCTCAACTAAATGCCCAATTCTGTTGCAGTAAGTGCATAATTTGGAAGTGTATACCAAAAGTCTTTTGAGCAGTGTTTTCCTTGCCACCACTTCAACCTCTTCCTCAGCCTCTTGAGGAATAACTACCTCTTTGTTGATATTGTACTTCCATAGAATTTGTGATTATCTTTGTATCCAAGAAATCTGAACTTAGTTCCCTCTTTTGCTGAGTTAGCATTGCCAAAACAGCATTGATATCAGGCAAAGGTTTTAGTAATATAATCTAAGATTTCACAGTAGAGTATTGCTCATTCAGACCTCTGAGAAATTTCACAACGTATTCCTCAGAAGCATAATCTCTAATAATTTTTAATCCACAGTTGCAGCCATTAACACAAGCTATACAGCTAGGGATTGTACGAAGGTTCTCTAATTCTTCCCAAACAGACTTCAATTTGGTAAAGTAGGAAGTAACAGTTAAACCACCTTGCCTGATAGTGTAGAATTCCTCTTTCAATTCTCCAACTCTGAAGACATCTCCATGTGAGTAACGATTCTTCAAGTCCTTCCACAGATCTGAAGCATTGCTAATCCACATTACACTCTTAGCAATTTCTGGGGAGAGCGAGAGGTTGAGCCATGAAAGCAAGATGTTATTACAGCGATCCCAAGCTTCAAACAAAGGTTGATTCTCAGCTGGTTTTGGAATCAAACCATCCAAGAACTTCACCTTGTTCTTCGATCTAAGTGCTCTCCACATATCGTGTGACCATTGGTAGTAGTTTTGAAAAGTAAGCCGAAGCGGAATCAAAGTCGTACCTGGGCTTTCACTCGGATGCAAATAATATGGGCTGATGGGGTCAGAGATTGGAGAAGAAGAGTTCGATCTGTTGAGATGAGCTTGAAATTGCGAGAACTGACGCATAAAGGCTGTGAATCGTTTGAAATCTGCAGCGGAATCTACTTGAGTATTGACATTTGAGCTGTTTTCTTTGCTTGTCGCCATTGATGTAACCTAGCTCTAATACCATGTAAAATGGCATCAACCTTAAGCAGCAAATTAACAATAAATGGAGAAAGTGAAAAAGAGTTGCTGGCAGCCAGTGAAATGGCTGCAGCAGAATGAGGAAGAAAAGAATGATTAAGAAGAAACCGAGAGAGAGAGAGAAGTGTTGTGTGTTGGGCCAACCGTGGGGAACTCTCGACCACCGGAGAGATTTTGGGGAGGAATCAAGTGAGATAACATAAGATGAGAAGACACCACATCCAACTCAAAACCTTAAGGTAGTAAGTTAATGGGTCTCTCATCTTATAAATTCCTCACTCTTCCTTGCTTTCTTTGATGTGGGACTAACTTCAACACTCCTCACACGTGCAACATTAACAATCTCCCCCTCAAGTGTGAGCCTCCACATCAAGCATCAACTCCCCCTTTTTCTAGCTCCTCTACCATGGGTATTCGTCTATCACACCGCCGCAAAACACCACAGGACACGCCGCCCGGACCACCTTTGCCGGAAAGACTTTCGATGCTTCACCTTGAATACCCCTTAAAACCAGACCGATTAAACCATCATTGTCTTTTCTAATTCCTTGTACCTTCTTCCCGTTGAACCTGTCTCCATTTGCATGCAATGCTTTTTCCATTCTGCTCCATTACCTCTGCTGTCTTAGGAGTTGCTGCCTTCCTTAGCATGCACTGCATTTTCCATTTTCGTGCTATACCAACTGCTATCTATAGCTCTACGTTTTTGTTTTGCTCTTCTAAATTTTGTTAGTGATCTTTTTCATTTTGATATTTTTTTATTCTTATGTCTTTGTTGCTTTCCTAGAGCCACAGCTGTCCCATAATAGCGCCAAATGTCCCTTTTTCTTTTTTCCTCTTTTGTTCCAACTATGAATGTTTAGGAACCCTCTCTCTTGGCTTGTATATCCTGAACGGTGCTTATTAGGAATATTGGGCTGAAGCTTTGGAGTTGTGATATGTGAAGTTGCTGAAGCAACATGAAATTGGGCTGAGAAGTGAGTAAATGAGCCTGCATCACTTAGCACACACATTAAACAAACTTAGCCTTTAACCCAAAGAATGTTTGTCATTATTTATATAAAATCCAAAATCAAACTTATCTCAACAACCTCTCTCTTGATGACAAACATGATAAAAGAGGATAATTTAATTTAAAATGTTAATTTAAATGAGTTGAGAACACTTTTCTTTGATGATCATCCAAAATAGGCAATGCTCTCCTTCAATGCCAGTATTTCTCCCTCCTTAATCATGGCTTACTTTTGAAATGGAGATATCTTAAAGCAACCAATAAATCCAATACCAAAGCAATATAACACAGCAACAATAGTACAAAACCTATGATCATTTAACACAAGCATTATCATACAAAAGATGCAACAGTAGAATAACACAGCAACAATGCCTCTCATGCAAAGATTATTTCAAGAGATAATAGCATAGTATAAGCATTAAACATCAAAGGCTTCAAAGTTCTCTTTTCTTTTCTTTTCTTTTCTTTTCTCCCCTTTTTGTCATCAAGGAGAGAAAAATTAGAAAATCTGCATAATAGTGTTAGATTCATAGCAGTAGCAGCCATAAATAGCAATCAAAATAAAGTAAGTAAACTGTTTATAGCTATCTAATACAAGCAAAATAAAACAAGTCTAAGAAAGTCGCTAAACAAAATTAGAGAAAGGTTGAAAGTGTCTAGATCAAAGATGAAATAATTTAGACATCAGAGATGGAGTTGTTCGAAACTTCATCATTCTCATTTTTAGAGATAATGGAATCAGCTTCAATGTCTTCAGCAAAGTTCTGGAGGATGCAAATGTAGCCTTTGGTCTTCTTGAGAGTAGATTCAACCATACAGTCAGCTCCAAAGTTAATAAGAAGATCAGACAAATTCACAAGTTCTTGAAACATATCTTTCACAATTCCAGTTAAATTTTTTAGCTTGGTAGAATTAGATTTAGGAACCAATATTGATGAGGTAAAGCAATTTTTTAAATGAACACATTCATGCATATGCCTTAACAGAGTATAAACAAATGAAATGGAAATTTTAGAAAATATAACCAATATATCGCAAAATGAAAAGTACTGAAAAGAGTCACACTTATACAACACTGGTTAGATTTAGAATGTGAAGAGTGGGGTGAAGAAATGGAAAGAAGTGTGTGTGAAACGGCGCATGAAGGGGTGAATTGAGTTGAAATTGAGTTGAAAAATAAAAATTTTGAAAAATATTGAATTTTATTGCTGTAACCAAATGAACCAAGTTTTGAGAAGATGAAAGAGTTAATGGTTGAAAATAAAAAATAATTCTAAGTTCAAATGGAAAACAATTGTTTTAAATTCCAAGTCCAAAGTAGGCCCAACATTTTTGGACAAAAGTGACCCGATTAGAAGGTAAACAAACAAACATCCTAGGCCCACCAAATCTGAGAAGCCTCCAACGAGTCCATATAACAATAAATTAAATTAATGAAGCCACTCATCATCTAGCCAGAATAGTCTCATCTCGACCTGTGAGACAAAAACATTGAACTAGAACATTAGCAAGATTAAAGAACATTAGATGAATCAATGATGCCCAATGCTGTTCTCAGCTTGCAGAACCTCTCTTCTATCAAAGGTTTAGTAAAAATATCAGCTAGTTGATCTTCTGATTTCACAAACTAAATATCTAAATTTCCATTTTGCACATGTTCTCTTATGGAATAAAATCTAACTTTAATGTGCTTAGTTCTTGAGTGCAAAACAGGATTCTTTGAAATATTTATGGCACTCAAATTGTCACAAAATAGAGGAATATTAGATGCATTTAGTTTGTAATAAGCTAATTGAGTTTTCAACTATAATAATTGAGAGCAACATGAAGATGTTGCAATATACTCAACTTCGGCAGTGGACAGTGCTACTGTTGCTTGTTTCTTGCTTGACCATACATTGAGTGATTTTCCAAGAAAACAACACATGCCACTAATGCTTTTCCTATCAACTCTATCCCCAGCAAAATCTATATCACAATAACCAACTAATTGAAAGGAATTCATTTTGGGATACCATAAACCATAATTAGGGGTACCGAGCACATAATGAATGATTCTTTTCACAGCAGATAAATGGGATTGCTTGGGCTTTGATTGAAATTTTGAGCATACACCAACACTTTGAATGATATCAGGCCTTGAGGAAGTAAAATACATTAAGGAACCAATCATTTTACTATATCTTGTTTCATCCACATCTCTAGCATGTTCATCTTTGTCTAGCTTGATGTTAGGATGCATGGGAGTTTCCATTGGCTTGGCACATTCCAGCCCAAATTTCTTAGCAAGTTCTTTGGTATATTTTTCTTGATGAACAAAAATACCCTCTGCAGTTTGCTTAATTTGTAAACCTAGAAAGAAAGTGAGCTCTCCCATCATGCTCATATCAAATTCACTTGTCATAAGCTTGGCAAAATCTGCACACAAAGCCTCATTAGCAGAACCAAAAATGATATCATCAACATAAACTTGCACAAGAATGAAATTATCATCAGAATTTCTAATAAATAGAGTGGTGTCAGTGGTTCCTCTTTGAAAATTATTTTTCAATAAAAATGAGCTAAGCCTCTCATACCAAACTCTAGGAGCTTGTCTCAAACCATATAAGGCTTTATCTAGTTTGAAAACATGATTTGAAAAGTTTTTGTTTTTAAATCCAGGTGGTTGAGCCACATAAATTTTTCTATCTATTATTCTATTTAGAAAAGCATACTTTACGTCCATTTGGAATAACTTGAAACCACAATGAGCCGCATAGGCTAGGAGTAATCTGTTGGCTTCCAATCGAGCTAGGGGTGCAAATGATTCATCAAAATCAATAACCTCCTCTTGATCATAGCCTTGAGCAACTAATCTTGCCTTATTTTGGACAATGGTTTCATCTTTCCCCAATTTATTTCTGAAAATCCATTTTGTGCCCGTGACTTTCTTTTCATTTGGATGAGGCACTAGGGTCCAAACTTGATTCTTTTCAAACTGCTGTAATTCCTCCTTCATAGCTAACACCCAAGATGGATGAGCAAGTGCTTCTTGGATATTATGAGGTTCAATCTTTGAGAGAAGAGCTATATTATTGGATTCGGCTCTTTTCAAAGATGATCTAGTTGTCATTCCTTTGGAGGGATTACCAATTGTGAATTCCTCTAGATAATTTTTCAAAAAATTCCATTCTCTTGGCCTTTTGGTTTGGGTTGAAGATTCCAGTTCATCTTGATCCACAACTACCTCTGCATCAGGATTTTCTACTGCAGCAGGAGATAATTCCAAATTGTCTCCTGCAGAATTGAGATTTTTGTTGCTTGCAGGTATAGTTTCTTGAGAACTTGAAAGTAGTTGATCTATCGCAGCATTCTTAGTCAAATCAACTTCAAAATCTGGACTATCATCAATACAAACACTAAGAATAATGTTAGATTCACAGAATGTCACATGCATTGTCTCCTCAACGGTCTTAGAGTTCTTGTTATAGACTTTATAAGTCTTGCTATTTGTGGAATAATCAAGAAAAATACCTTCATGTGTTTTAGGATCAAAATTTTGCAGTTTTTTTTATATTTACCATAAGACACTTGCAACCAAACACACAAAAACAATTGAGATTAGGAGGATGTCCTTTCCAAAGTTCATAAGGGGTTTTCTTCAAAAACTTTCTTATAAGTGTTCGATTTAAAACATAACAAGTTATAATTACAGTCTCAACCCATAAGAATTTGAGAACCTCATATTCACACAACATAGCTCTTGCCATTTCTTATAAACTTCTATTTCTTCTTTCCACAACACCATTTTGTTGTGGTGTTCTTGGACTTTGTTCACCCATTTGACAAGCATCACAAGTGATGTATTTATCAAACTTAATGTTAGGAAGACCTCTCACTAAGTCTCTTTTAACAAGTTTAGAGATTTGGAACACGCTAGCATATCCTAATCTCTTATGCCACATCTATTTTTCAGATTCCATTGAAGAGAAACAAGTTACATTTTGAACCTTAAGATTATCTAGAGTAAGATCATAAACATTGTCACATCTTTTTGCAATAAATAAAACAATCCCTGTTTTATCATTTATGATTCTACAATCTAATTTTCTAAAGGTTACTGTGTATCCAATGCCACACAATTGACTTATGCTTAACAGATTATGCTTTAACCCATCTACTGGAAAAATACTATCTATGCAAGTAGAAAAGTCTTTGCCTACTTTACCAATGGCAATTATTTTACCTTTACCATTGTCTCTGAAAGTGACAAACCCTCCATCATACTTGTTGAGTTTGATGAAGAAGGTAGTCTTTCCGGTCATATGCCTTGAACATCCATTATCAAGATACCACATGTCCGATTTTTTTTTATGTAAGGTAAACCTATCTCTTCTATCAAAGGTTTAGTAAAATCTTATGTAAAATCTTCTTGGTTGTCCAAGAGCATTATAATCATGAACAACTTTATACAATTTGTTATCATTATCAAAAGATCTTAGAAAGATGAAGCATTGTTAGGAACATGACCATTTCTATTGCATTTATAGTAATGTTTCTCATTTGCTGAATTTTGAAGCTTGCTTGAAATTTTTGACTTAACAATCTTGAAAGAGGAAGCTTCAGATTTTTTAATTGTTTGTTTGAAAATAGATTTTCTTTCCTCTTTGAATTCAAGTCCAGATTTTTCAAAAATAGTTCTTTGACAAGCAAGTAATTTATCAAGATTTTGTGAACCTTGAACAAATTTTGCTAAGTCTTGATTAAGATTGTTAATTTTTTCATTCAGCCTTTTATTTTCAGCAATTAAATCAGTAGAGGCAGTGACTAAATGCTTAAGTTTGAATTTGTTTAATTCAGCTTTCAAAGCATCGTTTTCTTCTTTTAAAGATTTTTTTTATCATAAGCTTCAGTTGCCTTTACTTTTTCCAATAAATATTCATTTTCATCTCTTAATGCCTCGTTATCTTTCTTGCATTTAACATATTTATCAAAATGTTTCTTTGAGTTCACAGTGAAATCTTTAATAATATAGTGCAATTCATCAATAGATAAATCAAAAATATCTACCTCATCCATATCCATGTGATCACCATTAAACACATTTGATCCTCTTAATCAGAATCTTCTTTATCTTCAGAATCAGTGTCATTTTCCAAGTCTTTCCATGTTGCCATCATCACTTTCTTTTTGTCCCTCTTTGATTTTTCGCTTTTCTTCAACTGAGGACAGTCGGACTTGAAGTGACCCGGTTCCTTGCAGTGGTGACAGGTAAACTTGGGTTGATCCTTCTTGAAATCTTTGGATGAAGAACTTTCTTTGCCTTTTTTTTAAATCTCAGTAATCTTCTCATTTTTCTTGCAAAGAGCACCATTTCTTCATCTGAGATACTATCATCAGATTCCTCTTCTTTGGCTGTCATTCTTAATTTCAATGCTACACTTTCTTTTTGTCATCTTTGTCTTGAGAGATGTGAGTAGTTTCATAGGCCAGCAGCTTGCCCCTTAGCTCATCATAAGTGATTTTTATCAAATCATTTTTTTCAAAGATGGTTGTGCTCTTTACTTCCCATTTTTTAGTAAGACTCCTCAAGATCTTCCTTACTAATATTTTTTTAGAATAGCTCTTCCCCATGGCATCCAGATTGTTGATGATTACTGAGAACCTTTCAAATATTTGATCGATGCTTTTATCCTCCTTCATCAGCATATCAATCCTGGTCTTTCTTACTTGTTTAGTTTCTTCATGGGTGAGTTTGAGCTTGTCCAAGATTTCTTTAGCCATTTTGCACCTTGAAACTTTTCTGTATTCTTCAAAACTGATAGCACAGTGCATTAGGTTGATTGCCTTGGCATTAAGTTCAACCTTCTTCTTTTCTTCCTCTGTCTATTCATTGTCTTCCTTTGGCACCACATCTCCATCAGCATTTTACTTTGTTGGAATGTCTGGTCTATTGACAATAATCTTTTAGATGTTGTAGCCGATTGACTACACGAAGATTTGCATTCTCTCTTTTCAATATGAGCAGTTGCTGCCGTTGAAGTAGGGAGGTCTATTGTTAAACTATCCTTCGGTGAGAGTGTACGCCATGATGTTAGCACCCATATTGTTAGGCATGGATCTTTGCTCCAAGTTGTGAAGCTTGACTCCTTGAGACCTTGCTCCTGATATCAATTGATGGAACTACTAGAACTTGAGAAGGAGAGGTTGAATCAAGTTAACTCAGAAATGAAGTTCTTATGCTCTATTTTCGCAAAAGCTAATTATGCAGGAGTTTTTTTCGTTTGTCTCTAAAACCAGATAGAAACGGAGAAGGAAAGAAGAGAATGAGGCCAACATGTATCCTGGTCGGTTTTCAAGTGTCATGAAATCTACATTCAGTCTCCACCACAATCATGGTGGAATTTTTACTATAATCAACCAGATTACAAACACCAATACTAATGAATTACAACCTAATTCATCTAGTATCTTCCACTAAGCTTTCTTCCCCAAAACCTAGCTACTCAAGTGTTGTCCCAATTTGGAAGAAGAACCTAACCAGATTCAGAAACACCAAGTTCTATTCCAACTTGGCAAGAAAAACCTGCAGATTCAATCTACCACTAAGTGTTATCCCAACTTGGCAAGGAGAACTAAAACTTAGTTCAACAAAACCAAATACACTGAAATATTTCTTTGACTTTTTCATGCATCTCTCGTGCCTCTTCTCTCATGGCTTTTTCAACTCACACTCATAAGCCTTTTTCTCAAATATAGAAAGATGACATTAGATAGCCATAATAAAGAAAATCTAAAATGAAGCACAAATTGAAGGAAAAAGAATTCAGTTCAAGTATTTTGAGATGATGCTCTTGTATCATTCTATTTTCCTTACTTTCAAATGTTGAAGTGAGCCCAGCTTTATAAATGCATATTGATCTTCCAATTCTTTTTCGTTGCCTCTTTCAATTTCTTGTACCTTCTTTCCATTGAACCTGTCTCCATTTGCATGCAATGCTTTTTCTATTTTGCTCCATTACCTCTACTGTCTGAGGAGCTGCTGCCTTCCTTAGCATGCACTGTATTTCTATTTTCGTGCTATACCAACTACTGTCTATAACTCTGTATTTTTGTTTTGCTCTTCCAAACTTTGTTAGTGATCTTCTGCATTTTGATTTTGTTTTGTCCTTATATCTTTGTTGCTTTCCTAGAGCTACAGCTGTCCCATAATAGCATCAAATATCCATTTTTCTTTTTTCTCTTTTGTTCCAACCATGAATATTTAGGAACCATCTCTCTTGCCTTGTATATCCTGAACGGTGTTTATTAGAAATATTGGGCTGAAGCTTTAGAGCTGTAATATGTGAAGTTGTTGAAATAACATAAAATCAAGCTAAAAAGTGAGTAAATGAGACTGCATCACTTACCACACATTAAACAAATTTAGATTTTAACCCAAAAATATTTGTCATCATTTATATAAAACTCAAAATCAAACTTAACTCAACAGTTTAAATTTTTTATTTATAATTACAACAAGATTTTAAATTTTA
>NC_029790.2:119918050-119918324 GCF_000816755.2 Arachis ipaensis
AAAAAATAAATTTTCAATACTTTTTAGTCAAATGCTTTTTTATGAGACTTTTAAAATGTGACTTTGGGATATAGGTTAGAAAAACCTTTATTTTAATGAGATGGAATTCCATGTTCCTTCAAAAAGAACAGAGCAATCAACTCAATAGATAACTTATCTGTTAGACTCGAATCCCGATTTTGAAACACAAAAAGTCAATTTTCACCCATAACACATCATGGGCCAATGGCCATGCCCCGCCCTTTTCCTTTCCCATACTAATCGTAAACAGTGG
>NC_029790.2:119918387-119921124 GCF_000816755.2 Arachis ipaensis
TCATGACACATGAAATAATATAAAGTTTGATTATCACAATAATAGTGCCATGGGCTTTTTGCATTTTATTTAAGAGTAAAATCCCTTTTTGAATATTTTTTTTTATTAGACGCATAAATTTTTTTGTAATAATTTTTGTCAAAAAATTATGTGTAAAATCATTTGTATGTGTCTTACGTAGATGATAATTATTTGATTGAAACTGTTTAATTCTACCATAATCATTAAAACAATGCTTCAATAATCAAAGGGTTCTAATCTCTTTGTAATGATCGTATAAACAATAAACAATATCAATTAAATAGTTATTATCCATATAGGATAAGGGAAGATTAGATCATATCCAAATTAACTTGTTCATAAATAGTTTTCGTCACTTTTTATCAAAAATTTTTATAGAAAAACTCATGCCTCTAACAAAAAAATAAATAAATAAAAGACAAATTATTAATCATTAAAGTGCAAATAATCTAAATTAAAAGAAAATAAAAACTGAAAATAAAAAGATCTATCATCTAGATAAAATAAAAAATATCTCATCTACACCTCCAATAATTCATTTTTGCATACATTATTTGCTCAACAAACATATTTAAAAACATACTGTGGAATAAAAGCTACCAAATAATATTATATTTCTCAAAGAAATCTCCATTTTTCAATTCCTATAAAGCAGTTCCTAAAGCCATTGACCTTTTCTTGAATCTGAATTCAAGTTCACAAGAAAGTAAGAATAATGAGACACCAACAACAACTGGAAGCTGAAGAAGATTACCAATCAAGGGTTCTATACGAGCTATGTTCCATGATCCATCGCACTCTCAAGTTCCCTTATCATCCATATCCATTTCCTTCTTCTTCCTCGTCCTCCTCTTCCTCCTCGAGCCAGCCATGGTGGACAATGTTGTCGTGGGCCGCCGTGAGTTCCTCGCAGAATTCTCCGGCGGCTTTCGCGTCCATGTTTCTGGGCATATCACTTACACTGATGCTATTCGGGTCGGCCACATTCCTAGTAGGGTTCATCATGTTACCATGGGTTACTCTCTTGGTTGTGATTTTCTGTGTAGCCTCATTGGTTTCCAACTTATCCAAGCTCTTGAATCGTCTCATTCTTGGATCCACTACTTTCCACAATAACGACTTCACATGTAAGTCACTTTTTTCTTTACTAATTTTTTTTAGTAAAAAAAAAATGACAAAATTAGAGGTTTTAAAGTTTAAAGCTTTCGTCGAGATTTAATCAAAATTAAATTGAATATAATCAAATAATATATTTTTATATAAAATATATACCAATAAAAATAGGACCAGTTCAATTGATTTACCGATTTTATTGACTCTTTGAGAAAGGATTAATAAAGGTGAGCTTAATTTAACTCTAAAAACTAGTTTATAGGGTAAAAAATATTTTACACTTGTAAACTCTTTAAAAAAATTATTTGAAGAGATGTGAGACTTGTAATATATTTCTTTTACGCTTATAAATGATCATCTGGAGCGTGAATATTTGTAATATATTTTTTTTACGCTTATAAATGATCATCTGGAGTGTGAATATTTTTACATAAATAGTCAATAACATTGGATCAGATAGATTTTGGTGCTATACTATAAAATTACTTTTTTAAAAAAATTAAATTAATAGAAGAGAATAGTTATATTTATAATTTTAAAAATAAATAAGTAACTAATGGTGTTATGCACTTTTGCACTTATTTAATTTATTTTATCTTTTACACGATGGACTATTTTTAATTTTGCTTAATTAATTGTAGTATATCTTATATAGTTCTAACATTATTATTTATTATAGACAGATGAGGCCAGGAAATTTTTAAAGCTCTAGGAGGGAAGAAGAATTCACCTAGAATTTTTGAGGTTAGATTGGAAATTACAATACATAGTTATGTACCATTTGGAAAAGTAATTAATGAAGCAGGTAACATTGCTGAGTTTGATGATGACTTTTTTTTTATCAAAGATAAGAGACTCAAACCCATAACTTTTTAATTGAGTATAAAGAGACTATACCATTTGAGCTATAACTCATTGGCGTTTGATGATAACTTTGCATGAAATAGAATAATAAACTATCAAATATGTTCCCGTGGCATGAATTATTGGCATGTTTTGTGAGTGAAGGCTTTCGCATTGAAAGAAATCACAAACAAATGACATATATATCTGTTTGTAAGTTCACTATAATAATTGACAAGTTGGTTTTTTTTTTTGGTGACTAATTGACAAGTTGGTTTGAATGAAAATGGATTTTTTTTTTTTTTGTAAAGTGTCTGATTTTTTTTCATTTAATACTTTTTTTCACATTTTTTTTTTGTCTCACTTAAAAAATATATAATAAAAAATCATACATTATAAAAAAATTAAGACAATCCGTTAACATCTTTATCCATATATTATTAAAAGGGAAGAAGTAGGTGTCATGATAAATATTGATAAATGGCTTTGTACATTCTGATGCGAGGTGTGGAAGTTTCTGTCTTTATCTGTTAGCAGAGAACAGAGATAATGCACGAACTAGTGATGGGCGTGTGGGTGTGGATTACTGGTTTTGAATTGTGGCTGGCTACAACAATACATGCACTTGCAATTTTGATGCTACGTGTTGCAATTATGGGCAGCGCATCTTTTACGATGCACATAGTAGAATTTTCTGGATTTTTAATTCCAATTTATGTCTGTATACATATATTATATTATATATAAGTTAATGTAATAA
>NC_029790.2:119921251-119923170 GCF_000816755.2 Arachis ipaensis
AATATTTAAAATATAAAAAAATATTTATAATAAAATGTAATATATTTAAAATTTTTAATAATTATTTTAATTATAAAAAATTATTTTTATATTTATTTATATTTTAATAAATTCAAAAAAACCTGATAAATCTATTAAACTATTTTGTAAATCTGAATCTGACTTATTAATAGAATTAAATTTTTAAATTAGCCTAAATCTAAAACTATTTTATAACAAATCAGACGGACTAAATACAAATTATAACCCGTGTGGCCTATTTTCACCCATACATACGATTGGATTCTATTCTGATTCAAGGTTTAAATACAAAGAAGAAGAAAAAGCATTGATGTTCTCGTTCTCAAAACCATTTTAAAGGCTCCAAATTGTCCTCTTTATATCCATAGAAACTAGTATGTCGTTATATGTGACATTTAATGGTCATATGCGAGACTCAATGTTCCACCTCACCAATGAATGCTAGTGACTAATGATGAGTCAACTTTAAGGGTTAATTTATGTATTAGATTCTTTTAAAAGCTAAAGTATTCAATCTAAAATTTTTTAGAATTTGATATAACTAACTATCAAGAGTTAACTTTTGATTATAAATGTGAAAATGTGATTTTTATTTAAGTGATTAATTAGTATGTGATTTTTTCGTGTTTATATATGTAACATAATTGATGGTACACTAGAGAAAATGGTACAACATATATAATTGATTTTTTGTGCTTCTCATGTTAATTTCTTGTTTTGGTTTTATTTGTTAGTAATTTTTTTTTAGGTGCACAAATAACACGATGTTATAATTAAATAAGAATCTCTATGACACAATAACAAAATCACAGGATTGTATGTGAGTTGAATATATCAAGTAAGTTGTAATTAATCACAAAAAAGAAGAAAAGTGCTCTAAGAAGCAAGATATTGGCCATATTAGCAACCTTTTTCATGTGTGTATATATATAATCAAAGACAAATTAAGAAACATAGAAAAAAAGTTCATCCGCTACCAATGTGAACATTAATGGCAATGAGGAAAATAACCATGAATCCAAAGAAGAGAAGAGAGTGGACAAATATGGAGATGCCACTGGTTTGAAAGTTGACAAACTCCACCACACGTCCTTTGCCTGGAAGCTGGAACAGTAAACCTGGCGAGAACACCACGAACAGGACTAAACCAATAATTACAGGAGCCCAATCTGCCATTTAATTTATTTTAATTAAATTTAATTTAATTTGTGTGCTCTTAACCTCTCTCTTTTTTGCTAAAGGAAGAAGAAAGAGTTGAACATAGAAATTACATTAAGCAATCAAGAAGGAGGATTTAATAGAAAAATGAGTGCAGATAATAGATGTGGGATAAGACACCGTAAAGTTCGAGGGGGGAGAGTTCGTGAGTAAGACGATAAAAATAAAAATTGAAGATGGGACAAATGAAACGGTTTATGTGTTTTGCAATTTGCATCAAATCGGTGTAGTAATTGGATGCAACGATTCCTTAATTATCAGTGGACGGCTACTCAAGATAGACACTGTTGTCTTCGTCTAAAGTTATTAGTTAAAAATTGTGAGATAATTTAATATGTTTAACTAAATTATTATTTAACAAAAATTTTTATATTAAAAATATGATGAAATTATATGATTTAATAGAATAATTAAATTAAAATTAATTATTTCAATGATTAAAGTAAAAACTTACGTGCAGCTGTATTCATGTAAAATTGTTAATCAAATTAATTAAATACTAACCAACTTGAATTGGTCGAGTGGTTAGCTCACTTGTCCGCTTAAACAAGTGTCGGGAGTTCGAATCCCGCCTTGTGCATGCGACAGACTCTTAAATGGAATTCCGATCTGCGACGGATTAGTTCTTGACCTGTCGGGTAGGGGGATACCGTGGACAATAAAAAAAAATTAGTTAAATA
>NC_029790.2:119923316-119944003 GCF_000816755.2 Arachis ipaensis
TCCATCTCATTAAAATCTATTAAAAAAATTTAGCCAAATGAATCTTCACCATACATAAAAACTTTTTACTAATTTTTAAAATTCTTATGATAGTTTCTCTATATGACATAACACAACATTTGTTCAGAATGTGGGTGATGAAGCACTGACCTATTTCTAATAATGACCCACAAAATAGTTTTTAAGAAAATTACTTATGATTTTTCACGATATTCTCTAATTCAACCAGTTAAATTTTCGAATATATAATATTTATTTAAATAAATTAGTAAACTAACTAGTAGATTAGCCCAAATTGATTATTCTTAAGAAAATTATGATCGGAAAATTTGAAAGTAATACAAGCTCAAGTGCTAAAAAAGCCTTTCAAGCTTTTATTTTTGGTGGAAAACGGAGCTAGAAGCCCAACACCCTTGAAAGCTTAAAGACCAAAAGAAAAAGGAAACCCAACCAGCTTCAGAAGGAAAATTGGGCTCCATGTTAGTTGCCTGCTTCAGAAGCAAAATTGGACCTTCCCATCCTTTCCCATCCTGTTTTAATGTGACGTTGCTTCTTGACTTTGGACCAAAACAGATTCTTCATCTCAACAAAGAACATGACCCCCATAGAACGAGGCGATGTGTTGGTTTCACTTTTTACGGGTAAGGCTTTGTAAATACCGAAAATCATTCTTTAAACATCTGGGGTACATCATGTCCAAAATAAAATAAAAAATAAAAACATCTGGGGTACACATGTACATGAGATTTAGATTCTCTAAATTTTAAATTTTATTTTAGAAGATAAAGTGTGATCTCTTATTATTTATTTTATAGGTGGGTCCAAAAAAATATGAGAAAAAAATCATTCAAAGATGAGAGATCACACTTTACTTTCTAAAGTAAAAATTTAAAATTTAAAATTTAAAAGATCAAAATTCTCGTATATGGGTAGTTTCAAAATTTTTTAAATTTCTTTTAATCTTTAAAAATAATTCTCAAACATGAGTAAATATTGTCCTCTCCTATTAACATGATCTAGATCACTAAAATTTGTTCACTATTTTTTTCTACCGAAAAGACAAGTCATGTAAAACATAATAATTGATTTTTCATTGATTTAGAATTACGATAAATTGATTTGACTAACTTAAAGACTAAAATTTTCTACGTTTAAAGTGATAATTAAACTCTCGACATTTAATTAAGAAGTACTTAAACATTGCTTCTTGTTTTTTATTTCTCATCTCGTTCTTGGCATTTAAATTTATGGGTCCAATTATGTTGAGAGTCCAATGTAAAAGCATGCAAGAAGCACAGTAGCTATCATCAAACTCTATTAAAAGAGTTCTAAAGAGGAGTAGAAAGAAATGGAATTAGAAGAGAAGATGGAAGAATCGAAAACGAAGAAGAGCTGAGAAAGTGAAAGAGAAAGAAAAAGAGAATGAAATTGATTGAGAAGTGAGTGAGAACACTAGCAGAATCTCTGCTTCTCAGTCAGTTACAAAGCTACTATATTATACATCACTAAACTAACTCTTCCCTAACTAACTTATGAATTTGCCAAAAATATCTAAAAACCAACTACTTCGCCGTTAGCTACCTCTAACTATTTAACTTACAATGCAAGTTGATCATTACTAACCAACTAACATTAACCTATTAGACCGAACCAATCAATTCACATCCAACAAAGAATGTAGAAGCCTAAAAAGGTGGCTCAATTACACTACTCTGAATAACGAAAAAGATGATATCAATCGGAAGATGGTTTGCTTAAAGGATCAAAGAAGACATCCATGGCTGTTACATGGACTAGCCAAGATTCATACATACCAATTAGCGTGCTCTGAACAACCTTAGAGACATTCGATGACATGACAATGATCCTTGGCCAATCTCATATCTCAACAACCTTTTGAAGCAATATTCAAACCATTGCAACCCAACTGTTCACATACCGCTATCATGCCCTTGCAAATTGTTCTAAAATAAATACCTTAATAAATTATGTTAGAAATATAATTATTCATGTTGTCTAGATTAAACGATCCATGGAAGCCGAAAATAAAAGAAAAAATATCATAAGACAAATAAAAAAAATAAAGCCTACCTAAAAATCAAGCAAATCCAAAAAAAACTCTTATTTAAGAGAGAGTGCCAGAAATTGTTAAGCTTAGTTTGATTTTGGGCTAATTAATAATGATAAACATTATTTGAATCAAAAGCCCACTTATAATTTAATATGTGTTTTGAGTTATGCAGGTCCAAGTGTCCAAGTTCAGGCTACTACAGCCCAAGCTAGCATAGCTTCAGCTAATTAACTTACTAAAGATCCAACACTTTGGTCCATTATGCATCAGCTCCATGTATTTGAATGAGTAATCAAATAAGCCAAGAAAAAGAGAGCACACACTCAAAGCATCATCTTTAACATTGAGCTGAAATTTTTTTTTTTACTCAAGCTTAATTTTTGATTTTGTTGTTATGACTGTCTTGTGTCATTTTCTGTTTTGAGAAAAGGTTGACCATGTGAGGTTGAAAAGTCAAGAGAGAAAAGTAAGAGTGATGCATAATAGCCACTAATTTCTGATGTAATTGAATAGTTGAACTAGGATTAGCTCCCCTTACCAAGTTGGGTTAGCACTTGGTGAGTTTTGAATCTGTCTAGATTCCCCTTTCAAATTGGGACAGCACTTTGGATTGATAAACTTTGGTGAAGAAAGTTTAGGAGTAGATACTAGTTGAATTAGGTATTGATGAATGTAATCTGTGTGGATTATAGTGAAAATTCTACCATGGTTTGTGGTGAAGACTAGACATAGGATTCATTGCACTAAGAATCCGAACCATGATACATGCTGGCTTTTTTCTCCTCTTCTCTACTCTTTACTTGTTCTACACACGAGACAAAATGAAATAATCTCCTACAACTTAAACTTCTACTGAAACAGAATTTAAAATTTTAAGTTTTAAGCTAAATCACCATTCCTGCATATGTATCTTCCATCCGGCCCCATGAATATATAATTTTGGTTTCTTTCATATGGGACCGGGAAAAAGAAAAAGGAGTGAAAGAATTATATGAAACCTGGCTTTGCAAGTATGCTGTATGCCCACTTAAATTAATAATAATATATAATAAATAGATATAGACCTTGTCCTCCTTTACATTTTCAATGCAAAATTCTTTAAGCATCATATATGGACACAAGCTTCAATTCTATATAATTTAAAGTTAATCATGTCAATCAGAGAACGATTGAACAAAAATATTATATGTCCCATTATTTTCTAAGTTCATAAATGCTTTCTCTTTTCAAGCTTTGAACAACTAAATTAAGGAACCTACCAGAGTGTCTCATGCCAAAGCTCCATCTTTTCACACACGCATTTCTTTTTTCCTTTTTCCAAATTTCAATAGTTTAATGAATAAGATAGACGCACTTTGATCAATCCATAAAGCAATCAGGAAAAAAAGAAAAAAAGAAAAAAAAGGAACGTCCAGGTTAACAATTATTAGAAGCTTATGATAATTAACTTCAAATTAGTTAAAGCAGCAGATATTTTGATTCTAAGACAGATGTTGAGTTTAAATTTGAGAATAATAATAACAATAGTAATATTTTCTTAACCGATTCTTATAGAATTTAGTTAGGCCACGTTGAATTAGTCGAATTTTTAGTAATAAGTTTTAGATATATGCAATTCCAACACACCAAAAAAATGTTTATTATAATAAAAAAAGGAAAAAAAAGAAAAAAAAGCAGGTCCTTTTGCTGGCACACAAAAAGCACACACCTCACTGGGCACTATCATTCACATACCTTTCTTGCTAAACAAACCTTTGTCTTTTTAATTTTATCACTCACCAAGTTTAGCATCATATCTTCTCCTTAACCACCAAGAAATTCATGCTCCTTATTAAGAAACTTGAGCCACATGGTCCATAGAATTGACAGAGTCCCATTCTCAAGCATATTCAAGATATTAGTAGTAGAAGAGAGAGTGATACATTGAAGTAGTGGAACAGAGGAGGCAGAGTAGACAAAGATGAGTGCCGATTGGGGACCGGTGATCGTCGCGGTGGGGCTGTTCATCCTCCTATCTCCAGGGCTGCTCTTCCAGTTCCCATCAAGGTTTAGGGTTGTTGAGTTTGGAAACATGAGCACTAGTGGAATTTCCATTTTAGTTCATGCAATCATTTTCTTTTGTATACTTACCATCTTGGTTATTGCTGTAGGCGTTCACATACACATTAATTGATACAAATCAATCCCAAGTTTCATAGAATTTGACAATCTGTCCCATAATTATGTTTTTTATTTCACCTTTTGAACTTTCTTCTTCTTTATGTCTTCTGTACTGTGTACCAGTGCTGATGATGATCAATTGTTCAAATTAAAAAAGGGGATATAACTATAGGAATTATATATATTATACCTTTTGTTATTGCGTGATTTACTTTCTTTTGCTTTAGCAATGCTTATTTTGTATGTAGCCTAATAACAGGCTGGTCTTCAATTGGACCTAACTAAGGTAACTAGGTCTGATCCACTTTCATATATCAACTTATCAAACTCGTAGCAATGGTTGTCCAAAAAATCTCGTGGTAATGCCGTAATGCAACTGAGATTTCGCACAGATGGAAGATTTGTAGGTCTCTCATAAAGCTGTACCAAGATATAGAACTTTTTTAAGTGCAAGTGTGGTGAGTGTGTGTAGTGTAAGATGAAATAAAAAAAAATTCTCGTATTTATAGTTGCATAAAATTCTTTTATAACTTTAGAGAAACTTTACCTATAATGTGGAGAGTTTAATTTTAAAGTTAGCAAATTCTAACCTTATTATAATTATTATTATTTTGGTCATATGGATTGGAAAATCTTTAATCCTAAATATTCATCACAAACTCAAACACCTATCCACCCACACACAATTATACGGGTTGTTATGCACTGCATGGGTTAAATTTATGTTTGGAAGCCGAATGCAACTTCATGAAGGCCAACGAATCTAGCATTTGTGCCAAGCCTCATCTACATCTTATTATTACTTAAACTCAAAATCGGATGAATAATTCTAAACAAGGAAATTTCTATTCAATTTATTAAACCATTCCCGTGAAAACTGGTTCAACTTTTGTGAATATTGAATAGATTTCTCTTGTTGTATGAGCTGGGTCAAAGTTTCAGGAGCTGAACCATTTAGTAAGCGAATAGAAGAAGAGAGGAATGAGAGGATTCAATAGAGTTGTGGAATTTCTGATTACTACTACGAAAAACCTCAACTTCTTACATTGCAGGTTTCCTATTTATACACGGTGAACTAATTGGCAAACATAAGTCACGTGCACAGTCATTTAGTATGAATGAAAGCCATTGAGCTTCGCATTGAAGCTAACGCTCTGTATTTGGCTTCAGAGATCTTTCACATTGCTTGGAGATGGAATTCAAAATCCAACAAGTTTAGACAATGTCATTGGTGATGGGAATAAAACACAATTCTCTACTTGTAAGAATTAGAGGAGCAACAATATCCACTCATAATAAGTATTAACACCAGCATAATAATACCCAATAGCAGCTGAAAAATGACATAAACCAGAAATTAGAAACAAGCTAACACACCAAGATTTTTAACGTGGAAAACCTCCTCAATGGGAGAAGTAAAAACCACGAGTCACTAAGACCAGGATATAGCTTCACTATGTTGAAAAATAGGGTACAAGAGAGTCACAAATTACTGCACAAAATGTGCATACAACAAGCCAAACAACCCAAGCTTCAAAGCTTTCAAAACAAGAACAAGAAGATGAAAATACCACAAAAACAAAGCTACTGTACGTGGCCAATATCTCTAGCTACAGACATCAAATCGAATATCTGAACGGTAAAATCAAAGAACCAGATGTGTAGAACACACTGTTCAAATTTGAGCTCGATCCAACGGTTAACGAATCTGCAGCAACCAATTTACAGAGACAGTTTTGTGTATGTGCGAAAATAACTTTCTTTCTTCTTTTCTCTCTAGTGTTTGGTGTTCTCCTTGCAAATGACCTCTCTCTCTCAACCCTAACTCACCTCAGCCACTTCAACTATTCATGGGCTTGGATACTAGTATTTGGACTTTTTCTCCACATAAGAATGGAGCCCAAAAAACCCAACAAATCTCCCCCTCATGACTATGTGGAGGTAACCGCCAATCCGGCGATTAAGCAACAAACTTCAAACTTTTATCTTGGTAATGCCTTGGTCATCATATCAGAACCATTCTCATCAGTATAAACCTTTTCAAGTTCCAACAACTCAGTATTCAAAACATCACATATCCAATGATACCTCACATCAATATGTTTGAATCGAGAATGAAAAGTAGAGTTTTTACCAAGATGTATAGCACTTTGACTATCACAAAACAACACATACCTCTCTTGAGTAAACCCGAGTTTTTTAAGAATTTCTTCATCCAAAGCATCTCCTTGCACGCTTTGGTAATGGTAATAAACTCGGCCTCGCTAGTAGACAAAGCAACACATTTTTGCAATCTAGATTGCCAAGACACAGCTCCATCCGCAAAGTTGATCAAGAAGCCTGAAATGGACCTTCTAGAGTCAATATCTCCTGCTATGTCTGAGTCAGTGTAACCAACTAGAATAGGCTTATCACTTCCATAACACAACTTCATGTTAGAAGTACCACGGCGATATCTCATTATCCATTTTACAGCATTCCAATGCTCTCTTCCTGGGTTTGAAACGAAACAGCTAATACAACCAACAGTATGAGCTATATCCGGTCTTGTGCACACCATAGCATACATTAAACTACCCACGGCTGATGCATATGGAACTTTTTTCATGTCTTTCTTCTCTTCATCACTTGATGGACTTTGCTTGCAACTCAATTTGAAGTGTGTAGCAAGAGGAGTACTGACGGCCTTTGCTTTCTCCATTTGAAACCCGTGCAACATTGTCTCTATGTATTTCTCCTGTGACAACCAAAGTTTCTTCTCCTTTCTATCACTCTCGATTCTTATACCAAGAATCTCCTTTGCCAGCCCAAGGTCCTTCATTGCAAATGACATTGTAAATTGCTTCTTCGACATATCAATCTTAGAAGCATTCTAACCAACAATAAGCATGTCATCAACATATATCAAAAGAATAATAAAATCATTACTAGCAAATTGTTTAACAAATACACAATGATCAGAAGTAGTCTTCTTGTAGCCTTGTTCTGCCATAACAGACTCAAACTTCTTGTACCATTGTATTGGAACTTGCTTCAAACCATACAAGCTCTTCTTCAGTTTGCAAATATGATCCTCTTTGCCTTTTACCATGAAACCTTCAGGTTGTTCCATGTAAATCTCATCCTTAAGATAACCATGAAGGAAAGCAGTTTTCACATCCATCTGCTCTATCTCTAAATCAAGACTTACAGCCAAACTCAAAATAGTCCTAATAGAAGATCTTCTCACAATCGGTAAAAAAATTTCATTATAGTCAACTCTCTTTTTCTGCCTGTAGCCCTTGACCACCAATCTAGCCTTGTACCTTGGAAACTGAGAATTTTCTTCATGCTTCAACCTATAAACCCACCTATTCTGCAAAGCTTTCTTTCCTTTTGGCAACTTCACAAGCTCAAATGTTTGATTATCATACAAGGATTTCATTTCATCTTGCATTGAATCAAACCATTTTTTATTGTCATCACCTTTCATAGCTTCCGCATAGCATTCAGGTTCTCCCCCATCAGTCAAGGTCACATATCCATCAATAAATATTACATACTCACTAGAAGGATACCTCGTTGAAGGTCGTCGCTCTCTAGTAGACCTCCTAAGATGGAAACCTGGTAGATCTTCAGGTAGTTCAGGTTGATTATCAGCATCATCATCAACTGAAGCATCAATTGGATGTCCCATCTCCTGGTCATCCGGAACCAAAGGCTCATTTTGCTGCATATGTTCCTGATCTTGATTCTCTGCTAGTTCTGACAAAGGAGGCGGCTGAACTGGATCTACATCAGTCAAGTGACTGCTCTCTTGTGATTGACTCTTCTCTGTCTTATCAATGTCTTCAATGGTCTGGTCTTCAATAAACTCTACATCACGGCTTCTTACAAGCTTCTTTTCAACTGGATCATAAAGCCTATAACCAAACTCATCTTGACTATATCTAATAAAAATGCACTGTCTTGTCTTCACATCCAACTTGGACCTCTCATCCTTAGGAACATGAACAAATGATTTGCATCCAAAGACTCTCAAGTGACAATACGAGACATCTTTGTCCGACCAAACATGATCCGGAACATCATTGTCCAAAGCAATTGTAGGACTCAGATTAATCACATGAGCCACTGTAAGTAGTGCCTCACCCTAAAAGACTTTAGGTAGCTTAGCTTCAGTAAGCATACACCTAACTCTTTTAATCAGTATTCTATTCATCCTTTCTGCCAAATCATTTAACTGAGGTGTTTTAGGAGGTGTCTTTTCATGCCTAATGCCTTGCTTCTTGCAATACACATCAAATGGTCCACAATACTCACCACCATTATCAGTGTGAATACATTTAAACTTTTTACTTGTTTGCCTCTCAACCAAAGCTTGGAATTGTTTGAACTTTTCCAAAGCTTGCTTCTTTATTTTCAAAGCATAAGTCCAAAGCTTTCTTGAATGATCATCAATAAATGTAATAAAGTAAATAGCTCCACTAAAAGACCGTACCTTCAAAGGACCACAAATATCGGATTGCACCAATTCCAAGAAGTCTGATTTTCTTGAAGGTTGATGCTTCTTGAAGGATAATCTTCTTTGTTTGCCAGCCATGCAATGAGAACATTTCTCCAACTCTGCATTCTTCAAACCTGAAAGAGCATCCTTTCGAGCTAGATAATTAAGTCCTTTTTTCACTAATATGACCAAGTCGTCTGTGCCACAAGTTACAAACTTTTTTACTTTCAATCGCATTCACACTACCTTTTGCAATCATGGCATGCATCACATACAAATTTGAAGTACCTTTTTCTCGAGCCACCACTGAATTGCCTTTAGTAAGCTTCCATTGTCCAAAGCCGAAAGTGTTTACAAAGCCTTCATTATCAAGCCTTTTAACTGAAACCAAATTCAAGCAAACATCTGGAGCGTGTCTAACATCTTTGAGTAGCAGCTTCATTCCCATATTAGTCTCAAGAAAAATATCTCCTACACCAATAATTTTGGCCAAGCCATCATTACCCATCTTAAGTACTCCAAAATTACCTGGAGTATAAGAAGTGAAAAACTCCTTCTTCGATGTAACATGTATCAAGGCGCCACTATTAATTACCCAGCTGTACTCATCATCAGAAACAAGATTGACCTTGTACTCATAATTAACAATATCAACAATAAGAAGATCATCTGAAATAGAAGATACACGATCATTACCACTATCATCATTCTTTTCTTGCTTACCTTTATTTTCCTTTTTCCAAAGATAGCAATATTTTTGAACATGACCCATTTTGTGACAGTAGCATTCTTGTATCTTCCCTTGGATTTGCTTTCATTTTTACCTCTACCCTTCTAAACTCTATTCTAATTTCTCCCTCTGGTTTCAGTGACTAACATTTCAGAGTGTGACGAAGAATTCTGCGTCTTTCTTCTCATCTCTTCATTTAAAATGCCACCTTTAACAAATTGCATGCTCACTTTATCATTCAGAGCAGAATTAGTAAGAGAGATATGAAATGTCTCCCAATAATCTGGTAAAATATTTAGCAACCACAATCCTTGAACCTCATCTTCAAACTTGATTCCCATGCTTGACAACTGATCCAGAACTCCTTGAAATTCATTCAAGTGATCTAATACTTGTGACCCCTTCTTATATCTCAAATTCATCAACATATTCAACAAGTACAATTTATTATTGCCAGACTTGGAAGCATACAGGGATTCAATTTGATTCCACAAAGCCCTAGCATGAGTCTCATTAGCAATGTGATTATAAACATTATCATCCACCCATTGCCTAATAAAACCACAAACTTGTTGGTGTTCAAACTCCCATTCTTCATCTGTTTTAGATTTTGATTTTTGTGTAGAAAATATGGGTAAATGTAGATTTTTGACAAACAACAAATCTTTCATTTTGCCCTTCCATAGATGGTAATTAGTGTCATTCAAACTTATCATCCTAGTAGAATTATTTGCCTCCATCTTTCAAGCAAGTTATAACCAAATACCCAAAATTGAGCTCTGATGCTAATTGATGGGAATAAAACACAATTTCCTACTTGCAAGAATTAGATGAGCAACAATATCCACTCACAACAAGTATTAACACCAGCACAATAATACCCAATAGTAGCGAAAAAATTACATAAACCAAAAATTAGAAACAAGCTAACACACCAAGATTTTTAACGTGGAAAACCTCCTCAATGAGAGAAGTAAAAACCACGAGTCACCAAGACCAGAATATAGCTTCACTATAATGAAAAATAGGGTACAAGAGAGTCACAAATTACTGCACAAAACGTGCATACAACAAGCCAAACAACCCAAACTTCAAAGCTTTCAAAACAAGAACAAGAAGATGAAAATATCACAAAAATAGAGCTACTGTGCGTGGCCAATATCTCTAGCTACAGACATCGAATCGAAGATCCAAACAGTGAAATCAAAGAACCAGATGTGTAGAACACACTGCAGCAACCAATTTACAGAGACAGATTTGTGTATGTGCGAAAATAACTTTCTCTCTTCTTTTCTCTCTAGTGTTTAATGTTCTCCTTGCAAATGATCTAATCTCTCTCTCAACCCTAACTCACCTCAGCCACTTCAACTACTCATGAGTTTGAATACTAGTATTTGGGCTTTTTCTCTACATAAGAAAGGAGCCCAAAAAACTCAACAATTGGGGCCAACCACGATTCGGCGAAGATTGGATCTGGCTTCAAGATCAAGCCATTGATGAAACCAAGCTTCGTGGCACAACTCCATAAGGCGTAGTTGTCTTCTTAAAGCCGCTGTGAAACCAAGACGAGGTCAAGGTGGTGCGACAGATGCAGCGCGAATGGATCTGCCGGTTATGGTGGTCGAGGGGAAAGGGTTTCAAATTGAGGTGAAGTTTCTGGAATTTCTGCCACAACTCAAAATTTTTCTCGAGAGAAGGAGATGAGATAAATACAGAAGAGATAAAAAAAAATCAGAAAAAATTAAAAAAGTGCCGAAGAGAATCGTACTTCTGATGAGAAAATAATTTTGATATTCTTGATGAAACATTGACAAGATACATCAGAATATATAGTTACTTGAAGTGAGTGACTTTAATTAACTTTAACTGAATGCATGTGCCTCTAATAAACATCTAACTAGTTAACTAACTCTAACATCATGCTCGATAAATACATGGCCCTGTTAACACATCCCTTTTCCCCCGAGTGTGTGAATGACTCAAAAACCAAACGGTGGCATTAAATCTCTCAAGGTCAAAAACACAATTTGAAATTTGAACCTCTAGAAATTATTAGATCCCCTCAAGAAACTGGTAGGATAACGATCGACTTTGTGAGCGTCTATAAAAAAAAAAGTATTTTTATTAAAATTTGGTCAATACGAATGTAATGTATTTTTATATGATTGGTGGTTGTTCATGTTGTTCAAGATAGTCATTATTTACCTAACACTTTCCTTTTATTCTTAAGTACGAGAAAGTTTTAGGATTAGTATTTTTATTAAAATTTAGTATTTAACTATAAAAAAAATATATAATTTTATATTATTAAATATAATTTTATACTATTAAAAATATTAATAAAAACTAATTAGATGATTACAAATCACAAAATTTACTGAGCTAACACTCTTCTATAATTTTGTATGACCTAAAAAATTGGTCACTAAACTAGTAAATTTTTTTAGCAACCAAATTTGCTGACCAATACCAAAACTATACTATTTGGTAATTAAATTGGTAGTTAAATATGAAATTAGCAACCATAGCCAAAGTTAGACTTTGTGTAAACATTTGGTCAATATTTCAATTGCTAAATATGACATTAGGACCTGTTTAACTATAAAAATAAAACTTAGACTTTGTTTAATCTTTTGGTTAAAAAATATGGGGATAGATTTAGTGACTAATAAAAAATTAGGCTATGAAAATTAATGGTCGCTAAATTGGTAAATATCGAATAATTTAATTAAAAAAATATACTATAAATATTTTGGGTCACTAAAGTAGGGATGTCAATAGGGTGGGACGGAGACGGGGACGGGGATGTCTTCCTGCTCCTCGTCTCCGCCCCCAAATTTGTTCTCCGTCCTCGTTCCGATCCCTGCCATGAGGGGATAATTATTCCATCTCCGTTTTTCGCATCCCCCGTATTTTTCGCAGGCCTGATTCTTCATCTTTTTATATTGAGCATTTATATGAAAACTATAGTGCAAAATTTTAAAAATTAAAAAAAAAACACAAAAAATTATTACATCACACAAATATATCTTATCTAAGATTACAACTTACAAGTTCAGAAATATAAAATAACAAATCATAGTCCATAAAACAAAATCTTAAAATACAACTTTCATTCTAAAAAAAAGCCATAAAATAATGTCTTCAACATCAAATATTTTTTCATTGTTAGAATAAACTTTCAACAAATAACTCCATATTTTATGTTAAAACAACACATACATAAATATGTTAACATATATCATAAACAAAAATATTATATATTAAATAAAATTTTGACATAATAAAAAAATAATTACCTAAATTCCTAAATTAAGATTTAATACAGAAACACTAAATTAGATTCTAACTCAACTTCATATACAAAGAGAAAATTCAAAAAACAAAAAAAGATTAAATCAAATACAAAAGAATACATAATAAATAAACAAAAACGACAAAAAACAGAGAAGGATAAACTATAAACTGCAATAAATCAGCAAAAAGAAATAAGAAGCATGTATTTTTTCAACTAACTCTTTTGTGCAGGTGTTGCAGGAAGCTGTTCTTCCGGAGGAAATAAGAAGCTATAGTTTCACTAGTGCTGTTTGGAGGGGCTTCGTTCCACCAAGGGTCGAGTTGTTTTCTTGGTTTGTTTTGGTTGAGATGGTGAATACTAAAGAAAGACTAAGCAGATTAGGTGTCATTGAACAGCTTGATAATATGTGTGTTTTATGTTGTAAGTCTGTTGAGTCTGCTTTTCATCTGTTTATTGGCTGTGAGCTCGTTTGGCAGGTGTGGTGTGCTTGGCTGTTTGCTCTTGGAAGGATATAGACCGTGCTAAAGCAACACTTTGAGAGCTGGTCGAATGGATCAACAAGAAAGACTGAGAGGAAGAGGTGGTTAATTGGATTCTTTGCTGTTATCTGGACAATCTGGCTAGAAAGGAATGATAGAGTATTCAATAATCAAGGTTTAGGTATAGCGACAATAATAAACAGGTCCTTTATGCTCTCCAACGAATGGATGGGTGATAAACCCTTTGGTTGTTGATGGCATTGCCGAAGATGACTAGGGGTTCGTTTACTTTTCGAGTTGTTAGATGACGGTTTGTACTTTGAGTTGTCCTGTAAGTTTTTGTTTCTTTGCTCCACCTTATTGTGTTGAGCACTTTTTACTTAAAAAAAATCAGCAAAAAGAACACATAACAGAAGAGATTATACAGAAAACACATAACGAAGATTATATAGAGGAGATTTTAAACTGCAATAAATCAGCAAAAATGACAATAAACACACAGAAAGAGATAAATTATAAACTGCAATAAATCAACAAAAAGAACACATAACAAAAATTATACAGAGGAGGAGTATTAAACCCTAACTGTTTCATAATTAATTAATTATAAACCCTATATGACTAGAGAGCATCAAACTGGGGGAGGAGGAGGACAGACAACTGGCGGCTGCGGTGGGGGAATGCGACGGTGAGTTCTTTCCACGAACTGGGAGGACGCTTCAGCGACTTCTTTCCACAAGTTGTGGGGACACGATGGCGAGGCAGAGAACAGCGCGGTGCGAAGGGTGAACGCCGTGGTACGGTGATGGCGCCATGCAGGAGAGAGAACAGCGCCGAGAGAGAGAACGCCACAATGTCCGGTGATAGCGCGATGAGTGGAACGACGAGGTGAGATGGAGAGTGGCAAGGGAGGTGTTCAGAGATGGCTAGCTGGGTGCAGAGAAGATGGAGAGAACAAAGAAGGAGGGTGTCGCAAGGACAGGAGTGAGGGTGATTGGGTGAGCGCGACGCTAGTGAGGGGAAAAAGGAATTAGGATTCTCACTTTTTCTATATATATATATATAGAAGATGAAATGACTAAAAAATCAAAGTGAGAAATAAAGTATTAAAGGTGTTTAATCGAACGTTACTTGGGTAGCGCTGGCGCCGAAGTTTACTGGAGCCAGAGAAATCAAGGATTTTCGGCCGATTAGTATGGTGGGTTGTGTCTATAAGGTCATATCTAAGGTGTTGGTCCGGAGGATGCGACGGGTGATGCCGGGGCTGGTAGGGGAGACTCAGAGCACTTTCGTGAAGGGTAGGAAAATACACGATGGGGCGTTGGCCTGTGAAACAGTGCATTGGCTGAAGGCACGGAAAAAGAGCTCTGCGATAATCAAGCTAGATTTCCAAAAGGCTTATGATAAAGTCAAGTGGGGATTTGTGGATATTGTTTTACAGAAGATGGGTTTTGGGCAGAGATGGAGAGGCTGGATTCAGGAGTGTGTCTGTTCTGCGTCTATGTCGGTACTTGTTAATGGATCACCTTCGAAGCCGTTCAAGATGGAAAGGGGCCTGAGACAAGGAGACCCGCTATCTCCGTTCCTGTTTGTTCTAGTCGTTGATGTGTTGCATAGGATGATTGGGGAGGCAGTCAGGAATGGTCGTATCTCTCCACTACTGGTTAGGAAGGATAACATTGAGCTGTCTCATTTGCAGTTTGCAGACGATACTATTCTCTTTTGCCCACCTGAAGAGGAGACCATCAGGAATTATCAGCGAATGCTCAGGTGCTTTGAACTGATGTCTGGATTGAGCATCAATTTTCAGAAATCCAACATCATTTCGATCAATTGTGATAGGCGGTGGACCCGTAGAATGTGTATGTTATTGGGTTGTACAGAGGCAGCATTACCAATTAGATATCTGGGCATACCGTTGGGAGCAAATCCGAGACTAGTTAGGACATGGAAACCAGTGATTGAAAAGGTGAAAGAAAAGCTGAGCATGTGGAAAGCGAAGACCCTAAACAAAGCGGGCAAGCTGGTACTCATTAAATCGGTCCTAAATAGTCTGCCTATTTATTACCTCAGCTTATACAGGATGCCGAAGATGGTGGCAGAAAAATTGGTTACAATACAACGCCAGTTCTTGTGGAGTACGGAGGAGGGGAGGCAAGGACTACCACTTGTGAAGTGGGAAGTAGTAATGGCTCCAAAGAAGGCAGGTGGATTGGGAGTTGGTGATGCAGTTATTCGAAATACAGCGATGTTGTTTAAGTGGTGGTGGAGGTTCTCAAAGGAAGACTGTCCCTTATGGAAGAAAGTGGTTTGCTCATGCACCCACATGGATCCTACTGTCATGCTGCGAGGCCAGCCTGTCCCCAAAAGAGGGGGGCCTTGGAAGGATATTTGTCAACTCTCTATTCGCGAACCGCGGGTGAGAGAGAAGATAATCAGCGGGTTGTTGATGGACCTCGGGAACGGCAAAACAATCCGATTTTGGGAGGATAGCTGCCTACCTAATGGGGTGTGTATTCAACTAAGTCCTTTTCCCAGGCGCTGCATGCGGAAGTTCTACCGGAGGAAATCACAAGCTATAGTTTCACAAGTGCGGTTTGGAAAGGTTTCGTCCCCCCGAGGATTGAGTTGTTGTCCTGGTTTGTGTTGATCGAAAGGGTGAACACTAAGGACCGACTGGGTAAATTACATGTCATTGATCAGAATGACACTTTGTGTGTGCTATATTGTAAGTATGAGGAAACTGCCTATCATCTATTTCTTGGTTGTGAGATTACATGGCAGGTGTGGTGTGCTTGGTTACTTGCCTTGGGGAGGAGTTGGTGCTTGTCAGGTACTCTAAAGGACCACTTTGAAAGCTAGACGACTGTAGCAGTAAGGAAAGTGGATAGAAAGAGGTGGTTCATGGGGTTCTTTGCTGTTGTTTGGACAATCTGGTTAGAAAGAAATAGCAGGCTGTTCCGTAATCAAGCCTCAGGTGTGCCGACAATTATAAACAAGTCGTTTGAGTTTGCGGAGGAATGGATTGGTGGGGAGTTCTTTGGTTGTTGATGGCCTTGATGAAAGTGATTAGGGGTTGGCTGGTATTTAGTTTACTCTTTATCTTTGTATTACCTTTTCAATGCTCCACCCTGTTGCGTTGAGCTCCCTTTAATTCAAAAAAAAAGTAATTTAATATATTCGAAGATTATGGAGATAAAGATCCCCGTTTCGAATTCTTGCACCTACTTCGAAAAAATTTTATCTTCCATTTCTGTCCCCACAAAAAAAATATTCCATCATCAAAGCCTCATTCGGAACAATCTCCACAAAAATTTTTACCTCTTAAAAAATTTTGACATAAAATGAATTAGCTTCTCATAATAAAATTAGTTACTGATTTAGCAACCAATTAATTATGAAGCTGTTGGTCGTTAATTAATCGCTAATTGACAACCAACATTAAAATTAAAAAATCTATTGATAGCTAAATAACTAACACAAAATATAAGTTATAAAATTTTTGTTCATTAAATCAATTGCTAATATTATAATTAGCGTTAGCGACCCACTAGGTTATAAAAATTTATTTTGTTTCGCTCCATTATTTGTTATTTGAACTTTTGTAGTGACTTTTAAGATAGTTTCTTTAACTTTTGGACCAAGAGTGCTCTTGACTATTATTTGATCTTTCCATATTTGATCTGAATCAATTATTTGAATTTTTGAAATTTGACTTGAAATTTCTATCATAGTTACACCGGTAATGGATCTTTTTTCCCTACTTAGTTCCACCATCTCTCCATCGCTCTATTTACTCAGAAAAAACAAATTCCTCTTTTCAATATATATCAAATGAAAAACTTGAGAGTACTATATTTTTACTTTATATTTTAATTTTTAATATATTCTTTTAAAAAAAAATTTTCAAAATTTTAAAACTGAAAATATACCCTGATGTATTTAGACAATTTCTCTGGCTAATTACAATAATTTTTCAATAAGTTTAACAACAATAATAAATGCGCGTGAGAATGAGAAAGTACTCGAATTATGCAAAGTCAATTTAATTCACATTCTCTCTGACTTTTTTCAACTATAACATGAAATTAGCTTCTAGATCTAGATTAAACAAGTACAAAAGTACAACACAAGGTTAAAAGTTGAAATTAATTGAGTTCATTCTAACATATAATAATTAAACAATAAAGAACTTACAATAGCCAGATCTATGAACTAAAAGAGCAGAATGGAAATTTTTATTTGAAAATTCACGATAGTAGCTGAAGAAAAAGAAGTAAAGGGAGATCTGGATTAGCCGGTGTAGATGTGGACCTTAAGGGCGACGATGATGACGGAATAGAGAGCGAAGAAGATGAGAGTGTGAATGAAAATGGCTTTGCCGTTGGTCTTCATGCGACCGAACTCAAGCTGCTTTCCGTTCCCAGGGAACGAGAAAAGCAAACCGGGTTGGAGAAGCACGAACAAAACCACTCCTATTACCACTGGTGCCCAATCTGCCATTAGATCTTTAATTTCTCTGCGGCTCCGGAAAGAAGCTTTAATTGGAGATGAATCAATGAGTGAGGAACGAAGACTAAAGGGGCGGTGAAAGATACGCTTGGGAATTTGGAGCAATTTAGTAGCACGAGTCCTTCACTCATGCGCTCATGTCGCGTGGCTGCTTCTAGTTATCCCCACCTGCTAAACTAATAAACCATTGTATAAAAAAAATAATATTTTAAAATCAAAATACTATTTTATTCTGCAATATTTATAACCATTTTTGTCTCTCGATGAATAAGTCCACGCTAATTTCCTTATTAGAGCGAAATCAAGATCAATTTGGTTGAAGAGGCATTTAGGCCTATATAAGAAATTGATTAAACAAATATTTGTCTAATTTATTTATTTATTTATTTTATTTGGTCATGAATATCTAATTATAACAAGTCAGCTTTTCACTGACATCAAGATTGATGAATTATGAGTTTATAACCCATTTTCTCTCTGGTTTTGTCCATGCTCCACACAATTTACACACAAACATACACCTTGTTGGAATCTTGTTCCTTAGCTTGGCCACCCATACCTACTTACATGGTATGCCAGCTGGAAAATTAAGATGTTTGGTAAAGGAATCTTCGTGATTTAAAGAGCCTAGCTGCGAAAACGATATAAATGTCCAACACAAGAACAATATGGAAGTACTCACAATACAATATGGCAGCAACTATAACAAGCAAATATAGCAAGTAAAGCAATAATAAGAACACACCGAGATTTTAACGTGAAAAATCCCCTCAAGGTGAGAGGTAAAAACCACGAGTCATCCAGACCAATGAAATAGTTCCACTATAATCAAATGAGGTACAAGAGAGTCTCAAACAAAGCATAAAAATGTGCATATAACCAGCCAAAACATCAAAGCACCAAAGCTCACAAATGAAAAGCAAGAAGATGAAATATACCCAAAAAAACAGAGCTTCTGTCGAAGACAATTTCTCCCTCTGCAGACCTCCAATTAAAATCTCCACCGTCCAGAATGAAGAACAAGATGTGAAGAATCTACAGTTCAAATTTCACGTCGATCCAACGGTGAAAGAATGAGAAACTGCTGTTCCAAAATTGCTGCTCTGTGTAAAAACGGGAAACCTAATTTCTCTCTTGCGAAGCCAATTTCTCTCACTGCAAATCACCAATCAACATCTCCACCGACCAGAATGAAGAACAAGATGATAGGAACATGCAGTTTAAATTTCAATCCGAGCCAACGGTGAACAACTGAGAAACTGACATTTGAAATTTACTGCTTTGGGCAAAAACGGGAATTCTGTTTTTTCCCTTCTCTCTCACTTGGTGGCTACTCTCTCTCACTCTCAATGAACCCCAAAAATCTGAACTAGGGTTGTAGCACAATGGGTGCAAGAGACACCCTCAAAATGTTGGGCTTGGGCCTCACAAAGGAGAGAAAAAACCCAACAAATCTCCCCCTAGACTCAGAAACAAGAACATCTGAATGTGTAGTCGATGTACCTTGTGACTTTCTTCTCATCTCTTCATTCAAAACACTGCTCTTGGCAAGATCCATAGAGATTACACCATCAGGAGCAGAATTGGACAATGACATTCTGAGAATTTCCCACGAGTCTGGTAAGGAGCCAAGAAGTAACAATCCTTGAACCTCTTCATCAAACTTGATACCCATGGAAGATAACTGATTCATAATTCCTTGGAAATTATTCAAGTGATCTGTCATTGATGTCCCATCTGTATACTTCAAAGCCAACAACTGCTTGATCAAAAACATCTTGTTATTCCCAGTTTTTCGAGCATACAACTGTTCAAGCTTAATCCAAAGGGTCCGAGCATGTGTCTCTCCAATAATATGGTTCAACACATTATCGTCAACCCACTGCCTAATATATCCACAGACTTGTCTATGCAACAAAGTCCAATCATCATCAGATTTATCATTAGGCTTCTCTGTACCAAAAACTAGTTGATGAAAATTCTTGACATAAAGCAAATCTTCCATTTTTGACTTCCACAAATCATAATTAGGACCATTAAGAGTGATCATCCTACTAGTATTAGTATTAGCTTCCATTGTTCATAAAATCACAAGCCCAGAAAAATACCAACAAGCTCTGATGCCAGTAATCGGCTCTGATTTTAAAGAGTATTCAAGGTGAAGCATCGAAAGTCTTTCCGGAAAAGGTGGTCCGGGCGGCGTGTCCCACGGTATTTTGCGGCGGTGTGATGGACGAATACTCGTGGTGGTGGAGAAGCAAAAGTCGAGGTCCTAAAGGTAGAGATCAAAGCAGAAGCAAGTCTCGAGGAAAGTATAAGAATATTGAGTGTCATCATTGTGGTCAAAAGGGACATGTGAAGAAATTTTGTTGGCAGCTAAAGAAGGAGAAAGCCAAGGCAAGTAAAGACAAGAGCACAAATAAAGATGATGGTAGCAAGGAAGACAAGGTTAATGTAACTCATGATGATTTTCTTGTTGTTGAGGAGTTTGAATCTGTTAACCTTGTTGATAATAGCACTAGTTGGGTGATTGATAGCGGTGCTTCTATTCATGTTACATCTAGGAGGGATTTGTTTACGTCCTATACTCCTGGTGATTTTGGTGATGTAAAAATGGCTCATCAAGGTGTTGCAAAATGTGCCGGTGTTGGACAGGTTTGCTTGGAAACCTCCAACGGTACCAAGTTGACTTTGAAGCGTGTGAAGCATGTTCCAGATATTCAATTGAACTTATTTTATGTTGGTAAGTTGTGTGATGAAGACTTTGATAGTTCATTCTCTCGTGATAGTTGGAAGCTCACCAAGGGTTCCATGGTTGTTGCTAGAGGTACTCGACACTCTACTCTTTATTTAACTCAAGCAAAGATTGTGAAAGATGTTGTTAATACTGCTGAGTTTGTTGATGAAACTGATTTATGGCATAAGAGATTATGTCATATGAGTGAGAAGGG
>NC_029790.2:119944986-119947699 GCF_000816755.2 Arachis ipaensis
TGGAAGCTCACCAAGGGTTCCATGGTTATTGCTAAAGGTACTCGACACTCTACTCTTTATTTAACTCAAGCAAAGATTGTGAAAGATTTTGTTAATGCTGCTGAGTTTGTTGATGAAACTGATTTATGGCATAAGAGATTATGTCATATGAGTGAGAAGGGCATGAATATGTTATCCAAGAGAAATCTTTTATCTGGTTGTAAGGTTGCTTTGCAAAAGTGCAACCATTGCTTTGCTGGGAAACAAAACAGGGTTTCTTTCAAGAGCCACCCACCTTCAAGGAAGTCAGAGATACTTGACTTGGTGCATTCTGATGTATGTGGGCCGATGAAGACAATAACACTTGGAGGGTCTATCTATTTTGTAACCTTTATTGATGATCATTCTATGAAATTATGGGTTTACACTTTGAAGACCAAAGATCAAGTTTTGAATGTGTTCAAGCAATTTCAAGCTTCTGTTGAAAGAGAAACTGGAAAGAAGTTGAAATGCATTCGTACTGACAATGGTGGTGAGTATTCAGGTCCATTTGATGCTTATTGTAAAGAGCATGGTATAAGACATCAGAAGACTCCTCCGAAGACTCCTCAGTTGAATGGCTTGGCTGAAAGGATGAACAGAACATTGGTTGAAAGAGTTAGGTGCTTATTGTCACAGTCTGGATTGGCAAAATCCTTTTGGGGTGAAGCTTTGAGCACTGTTGTTCATGTCTTGAACTGAACACCATGTGTTCCCTTGCAATTTGAAGTGCCAGAGAAGGTATGGTCAGGTAAAGATGTTTCTTATGATCATTTAAGAGTCTTTGGATGTAAAGCTTTTGTTCATATTCCTAAAGATGAGAGTTCTAAGCTTGATGTAAAGACTAGGCAATGTATTTTTATTGGCTATGGCATGGATGAGTTTGGTTACAGGTTTTATGATCCTGTTAACAAGAAGGTGATTCGGAGTAGAGATGTTGTCTTTGTTAAAGACCAAACATTGAAGGATGTTGATAATGCGGAAAAGCCAATGGTTCAACCTAGTGATGATTTTTCTGACTTGGATATTACTCCCTCTATGCCTATGGTAGAAGATGGTAGAGTTGAAGCTCAAAATAATGAGCATGATACAAGTGCAGGTGAAGATGGAATAGTTGATCCAATACTTGATGAAGTTGGTGATGATGATCAAGATGAAGAACCAGCTTTAGAAATTTCTGCAAATGCACTTAGAAGGTCTACAAGAGAGAGAAAGCCTTCGTCAAGGTATTCTCCACATGAGTTTGTTTTGTTGACTGATGGGGGAGAACCTGAATGCTTTGGAGAGGCTGTTGAAGATGAAAGCAAAGCTCAATGGCTTAAAGCTATGCAAGAAGAAATGAAGTCCTTGCTTGAGAATGATACCTATGAGTTGGTGAAGCTACCGAAGGGTATGCGAGTTTTGAAGAACAAATGGGTATTCAGAATCAAGAATGAAGAACACAATTCTAAGCCTGGGTATAAGGCTAGATTGGTTGTTAGAGGCTTTAGCCAGAGAAAAGGTGTTGATTATGAGGAGATCTTTTCTCCTATTGTGAGGATGTCATCCATTCGTACTGTGCTTGGATTAGCAGCGTCTCTTGATTTGGAGATTGAGCAAATGGATGTGAAAACAGCTTTTCTTCATGGTGATTTAGACAAGGAGATCTACATGGAGCAACCGGAGGGCTTTGTTGTTAAAGGAAAGGAAGATTTTGTGTGCAAGCTTAAGAAGAGTCTTTATGGGTTGAAGCAAGCTCCAAGACAGTGGTACAAGAAGTTTGAATCTGTTATGGGGAAGCATGGTTACCGTAAGACAACTTCAGATTATTGTGTATTTGTGCAAAAATTTTCTGATGATGATTTTATCATTCTTTTGCTTTATGTGGATGATATTTTGATTGTGGGCAAGAATGCTTTGAGGATTAATGAGTTGAAGAAACAATTGAGCAAGTTCTTTGCTATGAAGGACTTGGGTCCTGCCAAACAAATTTTGGGCATGACTATTACTCGTTACAGAGATTCCAAGAAGCTTTAGTTGTCACAGGAGAAGTACATAAAGAAAGTGCTTCAAAGGTTTGGCATGAATGATGCCAAATGTGTTGCTAGTTCTTTTGCTCCTCATTTTAAGTTAAGTACCAAGCAGTGTCCAACCACTGATGAGGAGAAACAAGCAATGGATGAAATTCCTTATGCCTGTTCTCTCGCTTGATTCCTCCCCGAAGTCTCCCCGGTGGTCGAGAGCTCCCCACGATTGGCCCAACAAGTGATTCAAATTTTCCTATTTTTCTATCTAACTAGAATTAAGTAATTCGACAAAATCTCAACAATTCTCTCCTGTCATAACATACAATTTTTCCCCACGAAACGATTACATGAATTTTAACATACATATCTTTTTGTAGTTTTTCAAATAACTTAAAAATTATTTGAGTCAGGATGTAACATAAAGTTAGAAGATAAACAGACAACATTAAGAATGAAAGCTGAAAATGAATATACAAATCACATGCATCCTAATTAATTTAGCAACTCATAGAGTCATATTGCAATTTTTTTATGCATTTCGGGTTTTTTTAAAAAAAAAACTTACATAACTATATAAAAGAATTATATGTGTCAACCATAAAATAACTGTTCTGGTCCTAAATATTTATGCTAAATCTTAATTTGGTACTTAATATTTTAAACATTTATCTTAGTCTAAAAAAATTTGA
>NC_029790.2:119947798-119968379 GCF_000816755.2 Arachis ipaensis
TTAGTGTTGTTAAAATTTGACTCAGATAATTAATAAAAAAAAATTATATTAATGATCATTGATGAGTCAATTTTACTTACATATTAAATTTAAATGTTATATTAATTCTTGAATATTCTAATATTTTGTATCAAATTTAACTCTGGAATAACATCGAATCCGTTAAAAAAATTATTAAAACTATAAATAGGATGTTTAAAATCTTAGAGATCAATTAATTAATATTTTATTTAAATGTTGGGTTGGAGATAAAATAATATTTTACCTTTTAAATTATTATTCTTCTTTTAAAAATAAATGAAGAATCTTATATGAAGATGACTAGAGAATTTTTACTTGAAAATGCATGTTTAAGAAATTGATTTATTTTTGTAAAATATTTGAACCAGACCAGGAGAAATTATTTACTATATTGGTTTATTGTTGGTGATGAACATATGAGTGGAGTAGTGGTAAGTTGAACATGGATATGGTGAGCTGTGCATCTCACACTTCACGAGTTGCTGATACTTTCTTCTCGCACTTCACGGATTGCTCACACTACCATTTATAACGAGATGCTGGTGAGTTGCCATGTATTGGGACCCTGCATGTAAAACCCGCGAAATTAATGAATAATTAACCAATAAATCAATTGTTAATCCAAAAAATTAGAAAATAAAATTTTATAGTTTAATGAGGTAGAGCTAATTAAAATAAGAATTTTGACATTAATTTTAAAGAATTTGGCTTAAGATTGTGCCAAACGTTTCGAACCGGACGAACCGGGCCCGTATTGGGCCCAAGGCCTAACCCAAACACTTAATAAGGGGCATGGCAACCTTGGATGAGGAACACACGCTGCACTTGTGAAATTGGAAAGAACACCATTCCAAACACAAAACCCTCACTTGATCTTCAAATTAAGATAACTTTTGATCCAGAGCTCCGATCGCCGCACCGTTTGGGGCCATGCGACCGCAGTGTCAAGATCTACAAAGTCCAGTATATTATGAAGTATGAAAACCACTTATGTTTCCAGTTTTCTCTTCCCTAAATTTTGAATTTAATAAATAATTATATTGAAAATTGTTTAATTTCGGTGTTTAGGTTCGAATTAGCTTGTGAGTATTGTCGGGTTTAGTTCGTTTGAGCTGTGGGTCAGGTAAGCACCCTCAAACCCTTAGTATATATGTTAAATTAGTGAGCTCTATTTTTATTATAGTGGTAATTATGATAATAGATTGAAATTGAGTGTTGGATGGAGCCAATTTGAGGATTTGGAAGCTTGAGGTCAAGTTTCGGAGGTCGGGTTTCATTGGTGAAGCTTTGGAATCTTGGAAACTTGTGGTGCAGGAACGCTTGAGGCATTCAGGGTTTATCGGGAAATCGGCCAAGGTATGGTTTCGGTTTCTCCTAACTAAAATATAATGTCTTGTGAAAACTTAGGCTAGATGACCATAGGTTAAGTTGTATGATATGTATGATCGAGGATTAGAGACTTGTGGTTAGAATTGTTGAGTGAGTGATTGAAATATAAGATGAATTATTGATGATAATTTATGTTGAATAATGATGTTTATGAGAATGTGTGAAGGATGATGATGATATTGAGTATAAGAATGATGACTTTGTTAATTGGTGAGTTTTGGTTTTGATGCCTATTTAGTGATTTTAGTTAATGTAGTATGTGTTGGATTGATGTGGATATTTAGTATGTTGGTGAAGGTATGAATGTGGGGTATGGTTGATGAGGTGATGGTTTTAATGAACTATAATGATACATTGATGATTGATGTTGTAGTGAGATTAATGAACATAAATTATTATTGTTGTTTCAATGATGAATAATGCTGTTTGGATATGGGTTGTTGGGTTGGAGTTGTTGAAAGAGGGTGTTGTATGCTAAACTTAAATTTAATTATAGAAAGCAATGTTCTGAAAACTGGACCGGACTGGCCGATTCAACCGGGTTAACTGAAAACTGGTCATCTAGCCAGTCCGGTCCACTTACAAAATCGTTCTGCAAAAAACTGACAAAAAATTGGCCGAATCGGTGGTTAACCGACAAACTGGACGAACCGGCCAGGTTTCAGCACGCATCGGTTCTCCCCCTGGTAACGAAACAGCGTCGTTTGGCTTTAAAAAAAAAAAAAGAAAAGAAGGCTGAGGAACGCATGTTGCAACCACTTTACCCTAAATCCCTAATCTCTTCGAAGAACACTCCCATTCCCAACCCTAAGCTCTTTGAGGCTCGATGGTCATCGTCACCGAAGAGAGGTCGTCAGGCTTTGGCCTTCTGTTCTCTACTTCTCTTGCGGTTAGTTCTGGCCTTCTTGGCTTCTGGCTCTTCTCCTGTTCTTTCTGTTTTTATTTTTTGTTCTGGGCTTCTGTTCTTTTGTTCTTCTGTTTTTTAATTTTTTTAATTTTATTTATTATATGATTAATCAAATGTTGAATAATTTGATGTATGTTGAATTTTAGAATTCTGCTCTGTTCAATTTTTTGATTTTTTCAATTCTGCTCTGTTGAATGCCATATGAATTGTATGAACTATGAATTGATATATTGGTCTGGATTCTGGATTGCTGGCATTCTGAGTTGGGGTTGATGGTTGATTTTAATGGTGGTTGTCAATTTTGTTAATTGTGTGTTCAGAGTTGGGGGTTGTTGGTGATGTGATTCTGAATTTACTTTGATGCTGAGTATGGATTCTTTGTTTTGAATATGGATTCTTTTAGTTTTTCTGTTTTTGGATCTTTTGACTTTGGAGGCCGAGTTTTCTATTTTTGAATGCTGAATTTTTATTGTTGAATACTTGATTAGAAGTCTTTGTTGAAATTTTTTATGATTCTGAATTTTTTGTTGCCAATGATTTGAATTTTTATGTAAGTTTGTTATTCTGAATTCTTTTTTGTGATTATTGAATTTGATCTGCTTGGTTCTTGCCTCCAAAAGCAAGAAGTATATGTTGTTGCCAAGAATGTCATTAGAGGTAAAGGAATTGCTCTAAGATGAAGAACTTGAATAGGAGAATTATGCAGCATCAACACTAGTTTATTGTTGTGCAAGAGCCAAGAAGTCATAGAGTGAAAGAGAATTTGAAAATACAAGAGAAAATTGATTTAATTATGATATGCATGACTCTTTTACACTAAAATATACAAATAATAATACCTAGTTACTGCTTTAGTTTATATAATATTTATATGTATATTAAATTTTAATAATTTTAATGTATATTGAATTAAAACGGTTCAACTACGGTTCGACCCGCGGTTGAACTATTGAACCATTGAAAAGTTTAACGGGGATGCTGGTTTGTAAATAAATGTGATTGTGGCCCCGGCTAGTAGGCAGTGGCGATGTCCACTTGCTCCGGGTATGAGATAGGGAAGAAGAATTATAAAAAATAAATTTAATTATGGAGTTTTGAATGAATGTTTGTTTGTGATACCTGGGTAGTAGCAAGGATGGTGGTTCGTCCCGCTTGCTCCAGGTTAATGTTTGAGATTTGATAATGATGATGGTTGATTTAAAGTGAATAAATGTATGTTCGAGACCCTGGGTAGTAGCAAGAATTATGGTTCGTCCCGCTTGCTCCAGGTCAGTGATTGTGACACCTGGGTAGTAGCAACAGTAGTGGTTATTCCACTGGCTCTGGGTTGAGCGAGTAGTAGCAAGGGGGTTTAGCTCAAACTCACTTGCTCCGCAATGGGTGTTTCAGTCCATGGTTAGCTACCAGGATGTGTCGGGTTGGCTATATAACCGACAGATGATATCATCAGCCATAGGACATACATTCATCATATGCATTTGTCTGTTTTGTTCGAGTTTGCATTTCTTGGGATTGCCTAATTGATAATCTATGCTTACCTGCTATATTTGTTACCTGCTGTAATTGTATTCTACTTGTGTTTGCCATTGTCTATTTGCTTGTCTGTGTGGTTCCATCAGAGTTGGAGGTTTTGGAGGAAAGTAGACAATGGAGGGTTTCAATTAGAGTTTAGTTAAGATTTAAAACCTTAGATGACCTACCCTACTTATGGTTTACAATTTATTACCTTTAACTCTTTAAGTTTTATAATCTGAGTGTTGAAGTCCTAGGATTGCTTTCGGCTTTTCCAGGACATTATATGTCAGAGATGTGGGCACTGTTACCATGCTGAGAACCTTTGGTTCTCACCCCATACATATTCTGCGGTTTTGAGATGCAGGATGTGAGGCACCTTGCTGAGGCATTCTAGGAGTTTCTTATAGCGAAGACCTTCTTGCCTTTGGGACTTTACTTTTGGTTATAATGTCTATATGTAGATACGTATTTTCTCCACTACTTATATATATGTGTGTGTGTGTGTGTGTGTGTGTGTGTGTGTGTGTGTGTGTGTGTGTGTGTGTGTGTGTTTTATATATATACTGTATTGGCTCCTCTTAGAGGTTATTTTGGAGAAACAGGTTTTGTAAACTCTGTATTTTGGGCTCTTTTGGGAACTCTCATGTATATATATATGTGTGTGTGCTCTGGCCGGTTTACCTTCGCGAGCCGAGTCAGAAGCTTTGTTATTCGTATCTTGGAACTCTTTAGTAATTAGCCATGTTTAGCTTACTCTTATTTTGCTTCAGTTACGCTAACGTTGACGTGGGGGTTTCGCTTTTCGGTTTAACGCTTTTGTTTTTAACTTTCCTACAAAGGCTCCTAGTTATAAACAATTTTTCACCTATATTATATTATATAAATTTATTTTTAGAGGTTGTAATACCTTACCACCTTTGTCTTATGACTTAAGCATAAGATTGTATGTGGTAGGGTGTTACATTATGGTATCAGAGCAATTCGTTCCTGTAGAGCCTGAGGGACGGACTGAGTATACTTCTGGGTATACTCTGGGTGTCTATACATACTAATTAGGATAGGAAGGTTATCAGGTGTATCGGGAACATCGGTATTCCAATTGTTTTAACCGTTGATCTGAATTATAAAAAAAATATATAATATATATTAATTAAAATCAACGGTTAAAACAATTGGAACACCGGTGTTCCCCAGTACACCTGATAATTTTCCATTAGGATATCTAAATGATATATGTGGCTTGATTGTCCATGGGCATGCATTTGGGACTTTGAAGCACTAGACTTGTGATATTGAGTCTGATCAACTTGATATCACTTGTTTGGTGTGAACAGAAACCAGACGTCGACTCGCGGACGCGGTTGCGGGCGAGGTAGGGGTAGATTAGGCAATGCAAATCCTGAAACGGCAGGGAACAACCCTATGGACTTTATGGCTGCCCTAGGGAACTTGGCTGCGGCTATGCAAGCGACAGCCGAAGCGCTAGGAAATCAGGCAAACCATGGAAACGGTAATAATGGGGATGACGGGCCGATGACACTTGTTGCTTTCCTGAAGGTGCATCCTCTGACCTTCGGGGAAACTACCAACCCTACAGAGGCCGACAACTAGCTCCAAGCAATGGAGCGAGCTCTACAAGCTCAGCAGGTTCCCGAGGAACAGTGGGTTGAGTTTGCGACCTACCAGTTACAAGGTGAAGCTCAATACTGGTGGTAGGCAACACGGCGTATTCTACAACCTGACGGCACTGCGATATTATGGGAGGTGTTTCGAACTGAGTTATATCGGGGATACTTCCCTAATTCAGTTAGGAATGATAAAGAGCTTGAACTGCTGCAGTTAAAACAGGGAAAATGTCGGTTGCTGAGTATACGAACAAATTTGAAGAACTATGCTGATTTTCCTAAATCTGTCAAGGTAATCCGGAGGATTTTGCTGAGTGAAAATGTATTTAAGTACGAGGAAGGACTTTGGAGTGACATTCTGAGCTTTGTTGGGCCGATGGAGATTAGAGTATTTTTCAAACTTGTGAACATGAGTCGAGTTGCTGAAGAATGTGTGAGAAAGGCCATTGTGGTAGAGAGCGATAACCAGGAATTCCACCGAAGAGACCAGAATCAGAATTTGACACCAAGAGGCCAAAAATTCAAGCAAAGAGGATATGCTCAACCATTTCCTCATGGTCGGAACCAGGTTGGAACGAATGACAATTACCAAGGAGACGGTAGAAGAAAACAAACAAGAGCTACTATGGAGGATTTGACTTGTCAGAGGTGTGGGTGCTACCATCCGGATAGGCTGTGCCGTTTTGGATTAAGAGTGTGTTATAAGTGCGGGTTACCAGGGCACGTATCCAGAAATTATCCGTAGGGAAGGACTCAAGATGTGGGACGATCGAATCAGCAGGGTTGAGGTAATTACAAAATTGTTAACTAAAATTAAATTGTAGTTTGTGATCTTGAAACACCGTAGTCATTTATAGCCTGCATCAGGGATGAGGATGTAAGACTGAAAGTGTCAAGCTTAGTGTTGAGCTTCGGTTTTGGTTGAAGGGAATAATGAAAGAAAAATCTGTTCGACCGAGTGCTACCTTGTGGAAAACACTCATTTTGTTAGTAGAAAGAGAAGACCATAATAGTAGACTGTATGCGAGAGGGAGAGTACCGGCGAATCTTCGCGACTCGATCTAGCTTTTCTTTTGTACCTGCAACGGAATTTTGTTTTGGATTCCTTTTTTCTCGAACAACAAATGGTTTGTCCTCTAAAATTCTAACCCCTTTACGTGCATATACTTATATTTGAATCTGTCTATCCAGGGGTGAGCCTGAGCTTTTTTTGGTATAGAACAATGATTCTTGAGCCTTGAAAATTTGCTGAAGGTTGGGTGCTCTCTTCACAACTTTGTATCTTTCAAGGCCAGCTGAAACTTACTTGATTCAATATGTCTTATCTTTACTATCAAATGTTTTTGGTATGGCTTCCTTTCTTAAGATTCACCTTAGTTCTTTTCTTGTGCATTTTGTTATTCTCTAAGAATTAGCCAGAACACCATGCAAGACATCTTTCTATTTCTAACGAGCACCATTTATGTCGTTTAATCGCCTCTTGAGCCTAATACCTTTTCGGAAATCAACTCGAGTTTAGTTTATTATTTGATACAGTTCCTGGACATGACCATTAGGATGTTATTTTTATAGAGCAGGACCTCTGGATTCACAAGATGAACCGTGTAAGTATGCAACACCAAGAAGATTGTTGGGGCCTTATTTCTTGCCGACCGTATTGCCTAAAATTACATTGGCACGCTAGGATGCACTGTGTGTGTGGATGCCTAAATGCGAAGAAAACTTTTGAATCTTGAGTGGAAGATTAATCTCGGTACTAGTACTCACGATACTTGAATCTAATAAACACATATGACATTATTGCGATGCATTATCGAATGGTTTAGGATGCGCGTGGAAGCAACATCGTAAAGTGATGACAAGTGCCCTTAGTAAGGAAACCCTGAGTGTTGTTGGAGAACGATTAAGGAGAAGGAACCGTTAAGTAAGGTTGTAGTCTAAAGCTGGGCATTGAGGCAGTAGCTAGAGGTATCCGACTGAATTGATTGCGAGTTTCAAGGAGTTGTAAGGCCGAGAGTTCGGGAAGCGCAGTAAGAGGATAAAGAGCTACTAAGAATGTTGAAGCATGTCGAATAAGGGAATCAAGTATCTTAGGTTCTGAATTGATAGCCGAAAACAATGAGGAAAGATTAAGCAAAAATCGAGTTAAGGTTCAAACTGTGCAAGCCGACATAAAAGTTATGCAGACCAACGGAATGAGCCAAGAGAGTTTAAAAGAGAAAGCTGTGTATTCTTGCAGACTACTTCGGCGACTGGTAAGAGATGAGCGATCGACCTAAAGGAGTTTATTTCGAGATACGTTAGGCCGTCTTAGGTATTAGAACAAATTGAACTAGTGGTATATCAAGTGTTCTTACACCTGTGTCTCTCAAACTTGCATGATGTATTCCATGTCTCTCAGCTCCGGGAATACATTCCTAATACAACTTATGTTCTAGAACTTGAACCAGTTCAATTAAGGAAGGATATGAAGTTTCAAGTGACCCAAATTAGGATTGATAATGTAAACATTAAGGAACTCTGAGGAAAAAGAGGTCTTATTAGAGAAAGTGACTTAGAAATCAAGTCGGGATAGAAAAGCACACCGAAGAACTTGAATTGAGAATGAAGACCGACTAACCACGCTTATTCGCAAGTAATTGAATTTTGGGGACGAAATTCCAAAGTAGGTGGGTAGGATGTAAAATCCGTGAAATTAATGAATAATTAGCCAATAAATTAATTATTAATCCAAGAAATTAGAAAATGAAATTTTATAGTTTAATGAGGTAGAGCTAATTAAAATAAGAATTTTGACACTAATTTTAAAGAATTTGTCCCAAGAACGGGCAAAACAGAGCAAACTGGATCCGTATTGGGCCCAAGGCCCAACCCAAACACTTAATAAGGGGCATGGCTTTAGCCACTTACCCGCTTGGATGAGGAACACACGCTGCACTTGTGAAATTGGGGAAGAATACCTTTCCAACCACAAAACCCTCACTTGATCTTCAAACTAAGATAACCTTTGTTACGGAGCTCCGATCGCCGCACCGTTTACCGCCACGCGACCGTAGCGTTGAGCTCTACAAAGCCAAGTACATTATAAGGTATGGAAGCCACTTCTGTGTTCCAATTTTTTCTTCCCTAAATTTTGAATTTAGTGAATAATTTTGTTGAAAATTGTTTTATTTCGGTGTTTAGGTTCTAATTAGCTTGCGGGTATTGTCGGGTTTAGCTCATTTGAGCTGTGGGTCAGGTAAGCACCCTCAAACCCTTGGTATATATGTTAAATTAGTGAGCTCTATTTTGATTATAGTGGTAATAATTATGATAATAGACTGAAATTGAGTGTTAGATGGAGCCAATTTGAGGATTTGGAAGCTTGAGGTCAAATTTCGGAGGTCGGGTTTCATTAGTGAGGCTTTCAAATCTTGGAAACTTGTGGTGCAGGAACGCTTGAGGCATTCCGAGTTTATCAGGGAATCGACCAAGGTATGGTTTCGGTTTTTCGTAACTAAAATATAATGTCTTGTGAAAACTTATACTAGATGACGATAAGTTAAGTTGTATGATATGTATGATCAAGGATTAGAGACTTGTGGTTAGAATTGTTGAGTGAGTGATTGAAATATATGATGAATGATTGATGATAATTTATGTTGGATAACGATGTTTATGAGAATGTGTGAATGATGATGATGATATTAAGTATAAGAATGATGACTTTGTTAATTGGTGAGTTTTGGTTTTGATGCCTATTTAGTGATTTTAGTTAATGTAGTATGTGTTGGATTGATGTGGATATTTAGTATGTTGGTGAAGGTATGAATGTGGGGTATGGTTGATGGTGTGATGGTTTTAATGAACTATAATGATACATTGATGATTGATGTTGTAATGAGATTAATGAACATAAATTATTATTGTTGTTTCAATGATGAATAATGTTGTTTGGATATGGATTGTTGGGTTAGAGTTGTTGAAATAGGGTATTGTATGCTATGGAATGAATGAAGATGTGAAGATGACAGTTTGGGTTGTTTTTAATGTTGTGTAGAATCTTGGAATGTTGATTGAAAATTGTGATTTTGGTGAAAATAGAGATTTGAGATTTGTTGAGAAAATCTGGTTTTTAGCCAAACTTCGGCGAGCTATAACTCGGCTTCTGGACTCCCAAATTGTTTCAAACTTATTTCATACAAAAATTGGGTCCGTGATGTTTACGCCGTTTGAAGAACAGATGAAAAATATTTTAAAACAAAAAAGTTAGGCGCGTCGAAAGTTCGGTATGTAAGATTGAAATTCTGCAGACTTAACCATTTTTTACTAATCTGTAATGTATGCGTACATAAACCCCTCCATATGCGGATGGGGGTTTCTGTTTAGCATGCATGCGTACGCGGACGAGGTAATGCGTGCGTGTGATGGGCAAATTGCACTTCCACGCGTACGCGTGGCCCCTGTTTCAGCAAACATGAATTTTGTGATTTAAAACTTAATTTCAAACTTTTAAACCTCTATTTTTACTCCCCAATGTCCTAAACTTAAATTCAATTATGAAAGAGAGTTGAACATTGAGAGGATAATAACTTGCGAGTGAAGAAAGATTGTAAAAGGGTGATGTAAGTTGAAAAGTTTAACGGGGCTGCTGGTTTGTAAATAAATGTGATTGTGGCCCCGGGTAGTAGGAAATGGTGATGTCCACTTGCTCCGGGTATGAGATAGGGAAGAAGAATTATGAAAAATGAATTTAATTATGGAGTTTTAAATGAATGTATGTTTGTGATACCTGGGTAGTAGCAAGGATGGTGGTTCGTCCCGATTGCTCCAAGTTAATGTTTAAGATTTGATAATGATGATGCTTGATTTAAACTGAATGAATGTATGTTCGAGACCCTGGGTAGTAGCAAGGATGGTGGTTCATCCCACTTGTTCCAGGTTAGTGATTATGACGCCTGGGTAGTAGCAACAGTAGTGGTGATTCCACTTGCTCCAGTTTGAGCTTTTAAGTACCCGCTATATTTGTTACCTGCTGTAATTGTATTCTACTTGTGTTTGCCATTTTCTGTTTGCTTGTTTGTGTGGTTCCACCGGAGTTCGAAGTTTTGGAGGAAAGTAGACGACAGAGGGTTTCAGTTAGAGTTTAGTTAGAATTTAAAACCTTATATGACCTACCCTACTTATGGTTTACAATTTATTACCTTTAAGTTTTATAATCTGAGTGTTAAGTTCTAGGATTGCCTTCGACTTTTTCAGGACATTATATGTTAGAGATGTGGGCACTGTTACCATGCTGAGAACCTCTGGTTCTCACCTCATACATATTCTGTGGTTTTCAGATGCAGGACGTAAGGCACCTCGCTGAGCCATTCTAGGAGCTTCTTACAGCGAAGACCTTCTTGCTTTTGGGACTTTATTTTTGGTTATAATGGCTATATGTAGATACTTATTTTCTCCACTACTTATATATATGATGTATTATTCCTCTTAGAGGTTATTTTGGAGAAACAGGTTCTGTAAACTCTGTATTTTGGGCTCTTTTGGGAACTCTCATGTATATATGTATATATGCTTATGTGCTCTGGCCAGTTTACCTTTGCAAGCTGAGTCAGAAGCTTTGTTATTTGTATCTTGGAACTCTTTAGTGAGTAGCCATGTTTAGCTTACTCTTATTTTGCTTCGATTACGCTAACATTGACGTGAGGGTTGCGCTTTTCAGTTTAACGCTTTTGTTTTTAACTTTCCTACAAAGGCTCCTAGTTATAAACAATTTTTCACCTATATTATATTATATAATTTTATTTTTAGATGTTGCAATACCTTACCACCTCTATCTTATGACTTAAGCATAAGATTGTGTGTGGTAGGGTGTTTGATTGCACCTATGACCTGCGACGTTGATGAGAGTGCATCTCGTGAATTTATAAGAGTTCATGTATATACAAATTTTAATATTTAATACAAGTTTATATTTATCTGTCCGCATGGAGCACGCGTTTGTGTCACCTAGCGTTAGGGCAACTATGGAATATTATATATCAAATCGAAGCCCCGGACGTTAGCTTTCCAACGCAACTAGAACCGTATCGTTTGGACCTCTGTAGCTCGAGTTATGGCCGTTTTAGTGCGAGAGGATCAGGCTGACAGCTTTGCAGTTCCTTCAGCTTCTTGTATTCCTTCTACTTTTGCATGTTTTCTTTCCATTCTCTGAGACATTCCTGCCCTGTAATCTCTGAAATCACTTAACACACATATCAAGGCATCTAATGGTAATAAGAGAGGATTAAACATAGGGAACTTAAGGCCAAAGAAGCATATTTTCAATCAAAGCACATAATTAGGAAGGCAAATGTAAAACCATGCAAATAGTATGAATAAGTGAGTAAAGAGTTGATAAAAATCACTCAATTGAGCACAAGATAAACCATGAAATAGTGGTTTATCAACCTCCCCACACTTAAACATTAGCATGTTCTCATGCTAAGCTCAAGAGAAGCTATAAAGAAATGAAGAGGAATGGTAGAATGCATGAAATCCAACCTATCTATATGAATGTAACTATATGCAAAAAATGTTTCTACCTACTTGGTTAAAAATAAGTTCTCCAAGACAAACATAAATCAGGTTTCACTAATTCAATTTATACAATAAAGGACAAGTGAACTTGTAAGAAGATAGCTCATGAAAGCAGGGAATATAGAATCAAGCATTGAACCCTCACTGGTAGTGTATATCACTCTAACTCTCAAGTGTCTAGGGTCAATCACTCTATTCTTCCCTAGTCATGCTTTCTAAACCTTGTTCTTCATCTAACCAATCAACAAATACTTAGCATACTAATACAAACATCATGAGGTCTTTTCAGGGTTGTAATGGGGCTGAGGTAAAGGTAAGGGTACATGTATGACCAAGTGAGCTATAATATGAATCTTTGACTAACCTAAGCTCTCACCTAATATACATATACTCTATATACTGTTAAATTCATGCCTAACTACCCATAATTCCCACTTTTGTATGATTTCCAAACTCATGTACCAAATTTTTTATATTTCTTTACTTTTATCACATGTGCATTGATCTTTTTATTAACTTAGCATTGGGATAATTTTGTCCCCTTATTTATTTACTTATTTATTGAATATTGTTGGATTTTTCTCTTTTTTTTTTTTGTAGAGAAATAAACATAACTTATCAATGCACATGGATTTTCCATTATTTTTCTATTTTGGTTTTTTATGAGTAGGTTCCCAAATTCCCAATATTCAAATAAATTAGAAACATGATACATTCCCTTATCAACCCATGTTCCCACAATTTTCCCACACTTAGTTGATGCACAATCTCTATCTTAAGCTAACCAAAGATTCAATTGGGGTATTTAATTTATTTTTCTGCTTAAGGCTAGTGATGTGGTAAAATATAGAATAAATAGGATTAAAAGGCTCAAGGTGGCAAACAAAGGTGATTGAAAGGGTAGGCTTATTTGGGATAAGTAAGCTAAAATCAAACAATGGCCTCAATCATATGCAAGCATGTAAATACACTAAATATTGGACATATAGAATGGAACAAAGCAAATATTGCAATCATAGAGAAGAAAACACACAAGAATAAAAATTTATGGTTAAATAATGTAACCATATAAATAAGCTCAAAATCTTACGGGTTGTGTGTTCCTTGACTCGAAAATCATGTTCCAAATACAACTTCAAACAAGTTTTACACAAAAATTTTTTTATTTTAAATTAGTGAAATTTTTCAAAAATAGGATCTTAAAAAGAAACTTATTATTTTAACCAAGCAGTGGCTAAAATGCATAAAATCAAACAATCATGCAGTGAAACATGCAAATGTAAAAATGTACTAAATAGAATATTGGTGTTGAGAAGGAAATAACTAACCCATGGAGATCGGTATCGACCTCCCCACACTTAAAGGTTGCACCGTCCTCGGTGCATGCTAAGATGTGCAAGTGGACGGGTGGCTTCAACTGATGCTTCTCGCTATAGATTGTGCAGATTGACTTGCCTGTCTCCCCATGTAAACGTCTTCCGGTTCTCTTTTGAGTGGCCATCTTGAAAGAAAAAGGGAAGAAAAGTAACCCAGAGATAAAGATAAGAAAATAAATGAAGTATGGGTGGGTTAATGCCAAATGATAAGGGTCTCATTTACATGGAAGCTTCAACATGTACGTGAGAAAACAATAGAAGCCATGACATACCAGTGGTACAAAATTTGCAACAATGGGGAAGAAAGTGGGGAAGGAGAGATAATATAAATTCATGTCAATGCAAAAATAATACAGATATAAAAGATTGGCATTGATTTAAATAATATTACTCAATCAGAATTAAACAAGTCACTAAGTACCAAGAAAATACCAGAAAAGATGTAACAGTTGAATAAGAACATTTGAACACCAATGGTAAAATAATAAATTTAGAAAAATAAAAATATGCAATGAATGAAAGTATGCAAATAAATTAAATAAAATAAAGTAAAAGTGAAAAAGGATGAGAAGTTAAAAAGATGAAGAAAAAGAAAGTAAGAAAGGAGAGAGAAAGAAGAAAAGATAGAAGAAATTAGGATTTGGGAAGGAAAAAGATAAGATATTTTTGGCAAAGTTGGATGAGCTGTGCGGCGCGAGCGACGCGGACGCGTGGGGTACGCGTTCGCGCGAGCAGCGCTTAAATGATTTGACGCGGTCGCGTCGGTCACGCGGACGCGTGACATGATCCGTGCGAGTGGCGCGAGGGCAGCCACGCGCTCGCACAACTCTCTGTTCGAAACTCTTTTGGCCAAAATATTGGGTGACGCGGTCGCGTGGTTGACACGATCGCGTGGTTGACGCGATCGCGTGGATGGCCAGGATCACAGGGCGACGCGGACGCGTGGGGCACGCGGTCGCGTCGTAGGGCTTGTGCGTCTAGCACCATTCCAGCCCCATTCCAGTCCAACTCACTGCCATACACCCATTTACGTCGATTCCACAGAGCCACGCGTTCGCGTGGGTGACGCGGACGCGTGGGAGGCTCTTTTGCCACATGACACGGACGCGTCAGCGACGCGGTCGCGTGGGGTCAAATTATCCTAAAGGCGCGCCTCCAACCACGCTCTCGCGTCACTTTCTGTTCGATTTCTTTTCTTCCCAATGCACTGGTGACGCGGACGCGTCAGCGACGCTGCCGCGTCGCGTGCGTGCTTTTCTTTTCTTTTTTTTTAATAATGCAGTGTGCAGAATGCAATGCTAATATGAATGTTATGCATGATTCCAGGTTCAATCAATACTCAAAAACAAACAAAATAGACTAAAATTAAAACTGAAAAAGGGATGATCATACCATGGTGGGTTGTCTCCCACCTAGCATTTTTAGTTAAAGTCCTTAAGTTGGACATTTGGTGAGCTCCTTGTCATGGTGGCTTGTGCTTGTACTGATCCTTGAATCCCCACCAATGTTTGTAATTCCAATAACCTCTGGGGTCCCAAACTAGGCGCAGAAAGCCTTCAAGCAAGTTAAAGCAAGTGACAAGGCCCCATCCCAAGTCTTGCTTTTGCACCCGTCTTTTTGTTGATTATTATTATTCCATCCGGGTAGCAAGCAATCTGAATTCTCACTAAAGCGGTCAAACAACTTCCTAGACCCATTCAGTTGAGCTCTACACCAACCTTTGCATTTAAACTTTGAGCACACAACCATGTTGAACCTTGCTTGACAACTCCAACCACTAACTATCTTCCTCTTACTCTTAATGCCACAAAGAGCTCTAAGTTGACCATCCGTCTCCAGTAGCCCATATTCAAGTGGAATTAGAAAGCTGAGGGATATGAATTTTACCCACTTGAATGTTGTGAAGGATGATGGCAACTTAGGGGGAGGTATTTCTAATGAATTTGCAAGCTCCACTCCCTTGTGCTCTTCTCTGACAACTTTCACCTCCTTGCAAGCTTCTTCAATTTCAAGCTCTTCTTCTTGGTAGCTTTCTTCCAATTTAATCTCTTCTTCATTACTTACCAAGGGCATAGGAGGTTGTGCTTCTTCTTCTTGAATCTCCATCTCTTGATCAACCTCTTCCAAGTCTTCAACTATGATATGCCTTGGAGGTTGTACACCCTCCTCAACATTAAATGCAACCATCTTGGAAGGAGGTTTTATGTCTTGACTTTTCCATGGAGGTTCAGCATCTCCTAAGTCTGCAACTACTTCTTCTTCTTCAATAATTACAGCTTCCTCCACTTGTTCCAGTACAAAGTCATGCTCCGTACTGTCCACTGGAGTTTCTAATATCTCCTTCATGCTACGTTCTTCATTAGATTGCCCACATGAAGCCATGGGAGTTCCTTGAGTGTCCGAACATCGGGAAGGCAGTCTATTTATTGCTTGATTCAATTGGTGAAGTGTGGCATGAAGTTTCACACATGTTTTCGTGAGACGATCCGTTGATTCTTGTTTCGCTTGGGTATCATAAGTAGGACCATAAGGCTCTTGGATTGATGGATATGGATATGGTGCATATGGAGGTGGTGGTTCTTGGGAGTAATTGGGTTGGAATTGGGGTGGTTCTATATATGGTTCATATGGTTGGTATGGTGGATGAAGGTTAGGGTCATATGGAGGTGAATGGTGGAAAGGGGCTTGTGAGTATGGTGGTCCAAAGTCATGTTGAGGAAAGGGTTCATGGGCATATGGTGATGGTTGTTGATAGTCCATTGGAGGTGGTTGTCGCCAAGAGGGTTGATCAAATCCTTGTGGCTCCTCCCATCTTTGATTGTTCCAACCTTGATGCCTGTTCTCATTATAATTTCCTCTTCCTGCAATATAATTGCAACCAGACTCATAGCCAAAGGGGTGAGAGTTCATAGTAGTAGGAGAAAATAAAAACAAAAACTAATAAAAAGAAAATATTTTGAAAAAGATATGATTTTTGAAAAAGGATAAGAAAAGATTTTGAAAAAGGTATGTTTTTTTTTAAAATATTTGATTTTTGAAGATAAGAATGATAAGATAATTTTTTTTAAATATTTACAATAACCAATAATAAGGCACACGTTTGTAATTCCCCGGCAACGGCACCATTTTGAAAGAACTGAAGATTGATGGTTTAGAAGTTATAGTAAACTCTCGTTGCAAGTATAGTTACTAAACCAAGCAATCAACCTTTCTTACAAACGTTTTGGTTGTCACAAGTAACAAACCCCTTTTTAAAATTGATAACCGAAGTATTTAAACCTCGGGTCGTCTTCTCAAGGAATTGCAGGGAAGTATGTTCTTATTATTGGTTATGAGTCTTGTAAATTGGGGGTTTTGAAAGTAAGGAAGCAGTATGTTAAATGATAAGAAAAATAAAATAGTAATAATAAAATAAACTCTTGGTAAGGTATCAGAATTGGAAGTCCTATCCTTATCAATTGTGATGAGAATTGGGTTTTAATCCCACTTTGTTAACCTCTAACTATGAAGGTAAATCAAGTGGATTAATTAGCTTAATCCTCAAATCCTAGTCAATTCCTATGGAAAGACTAGAGTTATTGGAGCAACTCCCAATTTCAACCACTGCTTTATTTGACAGCTCAAGCGTTACCAATTACTTAACCAAAGCCAAAAGGAAGAAAATATCCAAATTAAATTAAAAGCATCAATATAACTAAAGCAAAACAATCTGAAATCTGAAATAACTCAAATAATATTAATTAAGAAAATCATAACATGAATGTAGCATAAGCCAAATTGAAAAGATAAATAATAATTAAAAGTATATAATAAAAGTAGAAAATAAATAAGAGGAACATTGAACCTGTGATGAAGAAGAAATAATCATAAATCCTAAAACTAAATCCTAAGAGAGAGGAGAGAACCTCTCTCTCTAAAAACTACATCTAAATTATGAAAAGTGAATTATGAGAGCATAATTATGAATGGATGCATTCCCCCACTTTATAGCCTCTAATCTGTGTTTTCTAGGCCGCAAATTGGGTCGAAAACAGCCCAGAAATCGCTGGAGAAGAAATCTGCCACGCTGATTTTCGCCACTGCGATGCGTCCACATGGAGCACGCGTTTGCGTCACCTATCGTTAAAGAAACTATGATATATTATATATAAAATTGAAGCCCCAGACGTTAGCTTTCCAACGCAACTGGAACCACATCGTTTGGACCTCTGTAGCTCGAGTTATGGCCGTTTTAGTGCGAGAGGGTCAGGCTGACAGCTTTGCAGTTCCTTCAGCTTCTTGTATTCCTTCCACTTTTGCATGCTTTCTTTCCATCCTCTGAGCCATTCCTGCCCTGTAATCTCTGAAATCACTTAACATACATATCAAGGCATCTAATGGTAATAAGAGAGGATTAAACATAGGGAACTTAAGGCCAAAGAAGCATGTTTTCAATCAAAGCACATAATTAGGAAGGCAAATGTAAAACCATGCAAATAGTATGAATAAGTGAGTAAAGAGTTGATAAAAACCACTCAATTGAGCACAAGATAAACCATGAAATGGTGGTTTATCAGACGTCCGCCGCATCGCCGTTTCCGCTTCTCCTCTTTACTCGCTCGCCATTCGCCACTGTTCCTCGCCACTACTACTCGCCGGTTGCCACTGCTCCTTGTCTCTCGCCGTTGTTCCTCCCTAGGGTTCCATTTCTGCTTTTGATTGGTTAAGTGTTGATTCTTCTGCTTATATTTCTTTTGCTAATTACATTTTTAATTTGTTAATTTATTGATTTTGTTAATCACATTATTTCTGATTCTGATTTCATTGTTGTTGTTGATTCTGATTCCATTGTTCTTCTGCTTTTGATTCTAATTTTGATTTCATTCTTCTGCTTCTGATTTCATTGTTGTTGTTTATTCTTCTACTTTTTTTTGCTTTTATTTTTGTTTCTATTTTTATGTTTATTACATTATTTCTGCTTTTGATTTCATTGTTGTTACTGCTGATGCTGTGATGAAGAAGAAGAGACGATGATGTGATGGAGAAGAAGAAAAAGAAGAATAGAAACTGGTATTTTGGTGAAGAAAGAGAAGGCTATTTTGGTCCAAAGGACGATTTTGTGTGCAAGAAAAAGTTGGGGTCGAAAAAATTTTTACTCTATACTTTAGGGACCAAAATGGTACTTAACCCTATAAATTACTAGACCTTATTCAATCTAATATTGTAAATATATATTTGTCTCTAAATTTAAGTTATATTAGGTATTATATGATTTATATTGTTAACTAATTAGTTGAGTACTTAATTAGTTAAAATTTAGTACAATACAATAAACCACAACACAACAAACAACACAATTTAGAATTTATTCTCAACTTTCAATTTAGAATCAATTTAGAATCTATTCTCGTCAATGGTCATCCAATACCAAGCTAGAACCAAAATTAAGAAGTGGGAGAAAGAGGTGCTACTTGAAAGGAGCAACGGCGGTAGAGACGACGACAACAACAATGGCAGAAGCAGCAGCAAAGGCGACGGCAACAACAGCGGCACCAGAAGCGGCGGTTCAGTTCGAACGATGATAGGAGACCGTCGAAAAAGGCTATCGGAGGGAACGTTGAGGGAATGGGGAACACGGTTAGAGAAAGAGAGTAATTCGAAATTAGGGGGAAGAGGGTTTGCATTTCGAATTTAGGGCACACTTACCATCGGATTGGATAAATCCGCCAGTAAAGCTTAGCAGTTGATCAAAACACAATGTTTCATTAATAATCAAGATTACCGTTGGATTTATTCACTTATAAATCCAACAGTAATCGTGGCACCAATTATTTTGCTTTTCCCTCCAGCTATTACCATCGGATTCTAATTTTCAACAGTAAATCTTTTGCCCAACGAATTTAATACAAAATCTGTCGATTAAATTGCTGCTAAATCTGATGATATTCAGCACGTTAAATTTGACAATATTCAATATTTTTTTATAGTGTTTTTCTTGTGGTGTTAATAATTGAATATGTGTGTGTGTGTTTTAACAATATGGTAATTATTTAGCAAAAATTGTTAACACTTGTTAGAAACAAAAGACTAAACTGAAAAAAGGATGGTATATTATTGAATTGTGTCTAAGTTGTCTATTCAAGTTGTCTAGAATAATACAATATAAATGGTATTTATAGGTACTAAGAGAATCGTAATAATAAAGACGTAATCACCTATAATAAATATTCAGATATACTAAATAATACTAATTGATCCTAATTATATTCTAACATCCCCCCTCAAACTCAAGTGAGTTTGAAACTTATTTAAAAATTAATACAACGAAATAAAAAAATGCATAAACTAATAGAACGGATGCAGACGGAACTGCCGGAAGAAAGCACAGATGGAACTGCCGCTGTCTGAAGGAACTAGGAAGCGCAGACGGAACTGTCACTATCTGAAAGAAGTGCAGACGGAACTGCCAGAGAGAAACGCAGACGGAACTGGCACAAGGAAACACCAACGAAACACAAATGGAACTGCCACGGGAAAACATCGACGGAACTGCCACAAGAGAACACAAACGGAACTGCCACGAAAAAACGCAGATGGAACTGCCACAAGAGAACGCAGACAGAACTGCCACGAGAGAACGTAGACGGAACTGCTGAAAGAGAGCGAAAACTATATGATTTCTTCATGAGAATAGGTAAGCAGCGGATGACAATGGTGTTTGATCATTCGACTCGAAAAAATACAAGACAGAGAAAATAGGCTAGTCGGTGAGGTGAAAAAACATCAAAGAGGTGACAAAAGGAAAAGAAGAATGGCATAGAAAAAAATGCAAAAGCTACGGTAATTTTACCGCAAGGAAAACAACTTATCATCTTCAAGGAGGATACCATGGCTTTGGTACCATGTTAGAAACAAAAGACTAAACTGAAAAAAGATGGTATATTATTGAGTTGTGTCTAAGTTGTCTATTCAAGTTGTCTAGAATGATACAATATAAAGGGTATTTATAGGTACTAAGAGAATCGTAATAATAAAGACGTAATCACCTATAATAAATATTTAGATATACTAAATAATACTAATTGATCATAATTGATCCTAATTATATTCTAACAACACTTATTAGAATTATATGTTACTGTGAAAAATATTAATATTAAAAGGTAAAATACATAATTAAAAAAATTTTCTTTTCTTTTTTCAAGTATGTA
>NC_029790.2:119968442-119972862 GCF_000816755.2 Arachis ipaensis
AAAATTATATATTAATATTCATATTTCAAATTATAGTAAATTATTATCGAATATGAAAGTTATTATATATATATTAGTATTAAAGTATTTTATATAAAAAAAAATGTTAAGAAGTCATCAGAATTTATTATTTTTTATCATTATTTAATCATAAATTCAATTTCTTTATACTAATTTCTTTAGTTTAGTAATCTAATTATATACTTTATCTCATACTTTTAAACATTGATAACTAATTGATAACCAAAAATAATAAATTCTAATGACCGTTTACTATTCCTCTTTTATATATTCATGTTAATAAAAGATTTAATAACTCTATTGGTCTCTATAGTTTCGCAAAATTTTCAATTTGGTCCCTATACTTTTTTTCTTTTAATTTGGTCTCTGCACCAAATTTTTTTCAATTAAGTCCCTCTTGACAGTAATTAGTTTAATTGTATAGAGATCTAACTAAAAAAAAATTGATACAGGAACCCAAATAAAAAGAAAAAAAGAAGCATAGGACCCAATTAAAAAAAAATTTGGTGCAAGGACTCAATTAAAAAAAAAATATAGAGACCTAATTAAAAATTTTGTAAAATTATAGAGACTAATAGAATAATTAAACCTTAATAAAATGTATTTGTGCTAATATATTTATGCAAAATATATTGTTAAATAAAATATACAAACACACATAAATAGTTTTGTTATTTAAAAAAAAAAATAACTCCCAAATTGCGAGATAAAAGACTCAATTTTATTTTTTAAATTTTCTAACAATACTTCTCCCATATAGCCCGAAGCTTTTTCATTTGGTTAAAAAAAAAATGTATTTCACCCACTAAAAAAAGGGTATAATTCACTGCTCTAAAATACAATACCACACGTCTCTATATTTGAGAATAATATCAAAAACATATCCAAATTTTGTAACCTCTGTTCAGACTAAGTGATTTTTCTTTCATATTGTAACTAAGTTTACTCTTTAACGAAAATTGATTTTTTAGTCAAACCGCAATATGACATGTATCAGTCTTAGACTTATATCTTTACCCAAAAATAACTCTAATAATCTTCTCATGATTAACTAGACTAAGTAAAAGACATTCAGCGTGCATATGCCTTTGTGTCTCCTATGAATTATTGATTTTTTTTTTATAAAGCTTTTTGTAGGGTCTTTTTCCATCTTTTTCTTTCATTTATTATCTTTTTGTTTTGTCTATCTCCTACTCTGCATTATAAATCATAAAGCGAGGACAATAAAGAAATCATACATAGAAAGAGAACAACAAAGAAATCTAATTTGTGATCATCCACTAAATGAACAATGATGAACTTCATCAACCACATGTAACCTCTATTTATCTTTGTCCTTTTTTAAGTGAAATATTTAAGTGTGTATTTAGATTGAAATTTATTAAATTAAAATTTAAATGAAAGTAATTTTGTAGAATTAATTTTAGATAGAAGTGAGTCTATGGAATGAATTAATCATTTGATTAATCTAAGTTAGTTCTACACTATTGCAGTATTGCTTATTGCAACTTATTAATAATAGTGTCCAATCCCTTCACCACAACCAGCCTTGCTACTATATTCTTTATCATTGACCATAAAAAAACGATCCCTTTCTTATCTAGAAAATTCCACTAGCTGGCCGCGGATAAAAAGGAGGACAAAGATTTAAAGAGAAATTAAAGTATGATTGATTAATTTTATGTTCAACTTTTTCGGATTCCGATATTCGCCCCTTTACTTTAGGAACTGAACTTTACATTAATTTGTTATTTATTATGTTTTTTATTTTCTTCTCTATCACTACCTCTTCCAAGTCTTTTCTAACTCTTGTTTCTTTCTTAGAGGGACCTAAGAAATAAAATGAACAATTGGGCTCCTCCGTTCATAGCTGCAGCTCTATTTTGGTTGTTGTCGCCGGGAATGATCTTTCAGTTGCCGGGGAAGAACTCGCCTTTCGAGTTCATGAACATGAAGACAACTGTAGCATCCATTTTTGTGCACACTGTAATATATGGTCTGTTTCTCATTTTGTTCTTCATTGTTCTTAATGTTCGTCTTTATATCTAGCAGCCATCCACAACTTTTCTACTTTATTTACTGTTAAGGGCACTTTTGATTAATTTCATATATATTATTTCTCTTTTTACCAGTTCTTTGTAGTTCATTTCATTTAGTGATATTCAATTTATGTTCATTTCTGTTTCCCTAATGATGATTTATGTTGTTAATTTTTGTAAAGTGTTACAATTTATGATGAATTAAATATTCAAACAAAATATAATCATGTAAGTACTAATTTTGATTGTTAAACGCAACCACTACTACAATACATAACTATCAAGTCAATAATTTCCTTTTCTTTCTAACCAGGAACTTTGACCTTTACAATAGGACTCATAATGTGGTTATAGGGTTAAGATTTACAACAGAACCTTTACAATAGGACTCACCATGTGTTATTTAACAAGGTTTCTTCCTATGTTTTCAACAAGGTTTTTGGTTTTTGTTTTTAAGTTCGATTATTCATGGCAAAATGAGAATATAAGAACATGAATCCAACTGACGGCAACTTAACTATAAGTACTACATTTCTATACCTGTCATTGGACTAATAAATCAGTACAAAAATTATAATTTACACCGAAAATACTTAAATTTTTTTCCTAAAAATATATTCCATCTAATGTAGTTAAAACATTCTAAATATATTTGCAGAATAAAAAAACAAATGATCTCTTCAGAGCACAAAATGAATTCACGAGTGAATGGGTCTTGTTGGTGTTGCAAATGAAAACATAGCTCGTTAATAAATGATGTATTTAAATAATGTTCCCAACCAATATCATTCATGTGACTGTTGAGTGTTGACCAAAGTTACACCCTGTGTCAAAAATCTTGACACGGTTTCAAGGATCGGATAAGCTTTTGCGCATTATTATTTATTACAAGGGATAAGGTCCATCCAAATCATAAAGCAATAAAGCATAACAATTTCTTTCATTTTCACAAATGCTACTACATGAAAAACTAATGGGTTAACTAATATATACTCTTAAATTTATCATTAACAAAAAATTTTAAATATTTTTATTTAATAAATATAAAATAAATACATTAAAAACTTAAATTTTTATATTTTTTATAAAAAAATTTCGATTTATAACAAGATAGGTAAATCCATCTTTTAATAGGCAAACACTAAAATTAAACGACAATTCATCTAAAATGGGAGAAGGGAGGAAATAGAAATTAAGCTCATGTTAATAGATGGTTTAAACTTTGAAGGATGTAGTCAAGTAGTATAAGTACAAAAATTTTAAATACAAGTCATACAAGTCATTTATTTCTTCTTCTTTTTCTTTCTCTATGCCTCTTCTTTTTCTTCTCCTTCTTTTTTCGTGCATCTTTTTCTTCTTCTTCTTTCGTTTCTTGTCTTCTCTTTCTCCTTCTTTATTTACGTGTTTTTCTCTCTGTTTTCTTTCTTTGTTATTCTCGATTTCCATTGTTTTTTGACATCAAACTCTGAAATTATTTTTGAAGAAGAAGAAGCAGCAGAAGATGAGGAGGAGAAAGAGAAAGAGTTCTAAATTATGCATAAGGTGTACTTCAACGAATTTTGGGTGTATTTCTTAAATCCTTTGGGTGTATTTTTATAATCGTTGGGTGAATTTCTGAAACCGTTTGGATGTATTTCTGTAATTTTTTGGGTGTATTTCTGTAATCGTTTGGTGTATTTTTGAAGTTCCATTATCTTCAAAACGATTTCAAAGTTTGATTTCAGAAACCGTGAAAATCGAAAAAAAAAAACTAAGCAAGAATACCAGTGATAAACATAGATAAAACAACGAATAAAAAGGCAAAGAGAGAACGCACGAAGGAGATCAAATTTGACAAGAAACTCATTTTCAATGGAGGAAGAAGAAGAAGAGTAGGAGAAGAAGAAGGAGAAGAAGAAGGAAGAGGAGGAGAAGAAGAAGGAGAAGAAGAAGGAAGAAGAGGAGGAGAAGGAGGAGCACGCCATAGAAATCGTATATGGGTCAGCGTGCTTTTTGTTAAATTTCTCCCAACTTGTATGATAACTTGTAAACCAAATGACTTGTATGTGTAGCACTCCTCTTCAAAATAACATTGGAATAATCAAATAAACTTGGATAATTAAAAGACAAAATTATAAAATTATCATTCATTACTATTAGCGTTAGTAAGTATTAGTATTAGTATTAGTATGTATTAGGAATGCCATGGTGAGGAGAAAAAAAATTGACAAAGAGTGAAGATTATCCTGTGTAATGCATATCTTTTTTATATATTTAGACAAAAATTTTCATTCTTTACAAAAAATTTATTCTTCATCAAAATATTCTCTTAAATATTTATATCCATAATAATATTACAAAATTATTTACTTATTTATGAT
>NC_029790.2:119972867-119974119 GCF_000816755.2 Arachis ipaensis
CATCAGGTTGATAGCAATTTTCTGATTATATAAATGATTTTTAAAGTTTGTTTATTAAATTAGAGGAAAAAATGGACAAAGCCCATGTGCAATGGGGATCAAAAGGGGTAGTCCAAGGTTGGTCGGTGGATGTATAAGGATGGCTGAGAGAGGTCCACCTGCATGGTTTGGGAGTAATAATCTAGTACATGGCCAATGGGAATGGCGAGGTCAATTGATAGTTGACCAAATTAGGCCAGTATTTGACTGGGCGCTCCGTGCGACATTCCGTTGATTGTCAGTTGGTCAAGAGAGACCGATAGCTTGTCTAAAGTGGTAGATAGTTAAGGTTAACCAAACAATTAAATCTGTTGTTAATTTCAGTTTAATTACAAATTCAAGTATTTTTGACAATTAAGTTAGGGTAAATTTAATAAAAATTACTTTCATTATATCTGCGTGTACACACGTATATTTTAATAACGTAAAATATTTTTTTTTTTTGTCTTCGTCTTTTCTTTTTTTTCATCCTCCTCTTTGAGAAATAAATCTCAATTAAACTAAGAAATAAACCAAAATTAATTAAAAGAATAAAAAATTTGATCAATACTTATCAGCAGCATTAAGTGAACCTCAATTAACACACAAATAAACTGAAATAAATTAAGAAATGAACTAAAATGATTTAATAATGGCAACAGAAAAAATCAGAACTAATAAAGATGTTTACAAAATATTGGTGTTATTGATGATGATGATAACGAAAAAGGAAAAGAAGAAGACGCAACAATGGAGAACCTACGTGCGCAAATTTAGAAGAAGTAGAATAAAGAAGAGGAGGAGGAGAAGGAAAAAGAGAAAGAAACAGAAAATGAGAAGGATAAGAATAAGGAGGCACGTGATTTAAAAAGTTGTTATAACAATTTAGTTAGACTTGGTCAAATATTTTGTTTGGATGTAGAGTTTTATTGTTTTGATTAACCAAAATTTTAGTTTAAGTTAATTAGTCGCTTTACACTATGAAGCACCAACACTTCCTTGATTTGTCGTGTCAGTCGGACACATTTCGGACACGACACACATCGATACTCATCCGACACGCACGTCTTATGTGTCCAATCGTGTCTTAATAAAAAATAAAAAATTCTTCTCTGGACACGCTTGGACACACTTAAATACCATCACGTGTCAGCGTGTCTAATTTTATTCTTAACATATATTTTTAAAATAAATTTAAATAGTATATATTATTAATTATTAAAACAAAATGTAT
>NC_029790.2:119974176-119976444 GCF_000816755.2 Arachis ipaensis
AAATAATTAAAAAATTAATTTATATTTTAATATCAATAAAATACTAAAATATAATTATAATTTATCTAAAAAATACTTTATATTTTATATATATACCATGTTCCCGTGTATTACAAAAATTTTAAATTCACGTGTCCGTGTGTCCCATGTCCATGTCCATGCATCATAAGTTTTACATGATAAAATTAATTATTAATAGGTTAAAAAATTAGTTTTTAATGAGTTATAAAAATAAAAATTGATTTTTACATAAAACTTTGGTTTTTGCAAAAAAAAAAATCCGTTTTGTAAAGAAAAACCAACCTTTTGCATAGAAAAATATGGTTTTTGAAAAAAAACTAATTTTTTACAAAAAAATTATTTATTTTAAACTATATAAATTCGATTTTAATTTATAAATTAATTTTTGTCACTTTAAAAATTTAATTTTATCTTTGGTAACATTTATTTCTCAAAAATTTGAAGACTAATCATCATTGAGACTATATTTATTAGGCTTTTTTACCAAAATACGCACCTGGAGAACATTAATTCCCAAAATGCGCATGGATGAAATGTTTCTGTAAATGCGCATCGCCATTTTGTGGAAGCTGCACGTGAAATGGAAATGAACTCCATTTCCTTTATGGTGCCCACGAAATGGGCATGCCATGTCAAGGAAACCACACACGAAATGGAGGGAGCAACTCATGGCTGGCGTCAGCGAAATGGGTGCACGGCTGAGCTCAGAAGCCATGTCCCTTGTACCGCACACGAAATGTCACAAATTTGTGTGTACTGCACACGAATTGGGACAAGCGGGTAGGCTATAAAAACCCTTCGCCAGCAGAAGTAAACCCACATTTCTCACTCTCACTTCTTCTACCCTTCTTTCTTCTCCGAGAATTCCATTCTCACAGGAGCTACTTTCAGTCATTTTTTGTGTCATAATGGCATCTGAATATATTTATGTGGTTATATATCCCAATGGTGAAATTTCGTATACAGGTGAGGGAGTGACCTTTATGTGTGATGATCCACTTTGGATAATGATTTCTCCACAGTCCTGTCTACAGCAACTTAAAAATATTATTCTGATGAACACTGGGCTGATTGGAAAAAAGGAGATCAGTACGGTCATTTACAGGATGCCCGTTGCTGTAGCTAATTCGTTTACATATCAGAAGATGCATATCAAATCCGATCAGCACGTGTCGATGATGTTTTCATATCATCGCAGCATCGGAAGCATCTATTCGATGGAACTCTGCGTGAAGCTCCAAGATGTGGGGGGCAGCTCATCTAGTTCGAATAACGTGGAGGAAATGCGAAATTCCGGTGCTGGTGAAGGCATTCCATTTTTGGACATAGGTAGGGGTCGTAGTCCGTCCTTTAATGCCTTCGTGGCCCCCGCCCAGAATACAGAAATACCTGACCGACGTCCATTCCCGAATGTCCATGTTGCATATCCGGAAGGAATGGCCGACGGGTTGGCTGACTCATCTGAGGAAGACGAGATTGAGAATGATAGTGGAGAGGAAGCAGAGGTTGTTCCGGAAACCCAACCGGTTCAGGGCGATAGGGTCATCCCAAGTGTTGTTGAACCGATCAATGTTGCAAGGGTCGGAGCTCTTTCCAGCGGCACCCCCGACCATTACCTGCACCTCAGTCTTGGTCCAATGAACTCGACAAATGCAGAGGACATACCCAGTAACTATGGTTTGACAGGTGAAATGGAGCTAGAGGTTGGCCTGAAATTCCTGACTAAGGATGCAGCAATGCTTGCTGTTAAGAACTACAACATACGTCGAAGTGCGGAATTCAAAGTAGTGGAGTCAGATCATACCAGGTATGTTTGTCGATGCAAACTTTTTGGTGACCAATGTTCCTGGATGGTGAGGGTTGCAAAGACAAGGGCGTCCAAATTTTGGGAAGTTCAAAAATACCAAGGGCCTCACACTTGTTTGGCGTCCGCGACTTCGCAAGATCATGCTCAACTGGATTCAAATGTCATATGCCAGCACATATTCCCCATGGTTCAAGCAGACACAACCATTTGCATAAAGGTGTTGCAGGGATCCGTGGAGTCGGCATACTGATACAAGGTGTCTTACAAAATGGTTTGGCTAGCGAAGCAAAAGGCAATAGCGAGAATCTATGGAGACTGGGATGATTCTTATAACCAGTTACAGAGATACTTCAATGCGTTGCAAACCTTTGTTCCAGGTAAGCCTATCTATCGGATTGCATACTAGTTTTGTAATAGTTTTCATGCTCTTACGAATTTGC
>NC_029790.2:119976631-119982274 GCF_000816755.2 Arachis ipaensis
GATGGAACTCTGCGTGAAGCTCCAAGATGTGGGGGCAGCTCATCTAGTTCGAATAACGTGGAGGAAATGCGAAATTCCGGTGCTGGTGAAGGCATTCCATTTTTGGACATAGGTAGGGGTCGTAGTCCGTCCTTTAATGCCTTCGTGGCCCCCGCCCAGAATACAGAAATACCTGACCGACGTCCCTTCCCGAATGTCCATGTTGCATATCCGGAAGGAATGGCCGACGGGTTGGCTGACTCATCTGAGGAAGACGAGATTGAGAATGATAGTGGAGAGGAAGCAGAGGTTGTTCCGGAAACCCAACCGGTTCAGGGCGATAGGGTCATCCCAAGTGTTGTTGAACCGATCAATGTTGCAAGGGTCGGAGGTCTTTCGAGCGGCACCCCCGACCATTACCTGCACCTCAGTCTTGGTCCAATGAACTCGACAAATGCAGAGGACATACCCAGTAACTATGGTTTGGCAGGTGAAATGGAGCTAGAGGTTGGCTTGAAATTCCTGACTAAGGATGCGGCAATGCTTGCTGTTAAGAACTACAACATACGTCGAAGTGCGGAATTCAAAGTAGTGGAGTCAGATCATACCAGGTATGTTTGTCGCTGCAAACTTTTTGGTGACCAATGTTCCTGGGTGGTGAGGGTTGCGAAGACGAGGGCGTCGAGATTTTGGGAAGTCCGAAAATACCAAGGGCCTCACACTTGTTTGGCGTCCGCAACCTCACAAGATCATGCTCAACTGGATTCAAATGTCATATGCCAGCACATATTCCCCATGGTTCAAGCAGACGCAACGATTTGCATAAAAGTGTTGCAGGGGTCCGTGGAGTCGGCATACGGATACAAGGTGTCTTACAAAAAGGTTTGGCTAGCAAAGCAAAAGGCAATGGCGAGAATCTATGGAGACTGGGATGATTCTTATAACCAGTTACAGAGATACTTCAATGCGTTGCAAACCTTTGTTCCAGGTAAGCCTATTTGTTGGATTGCATACTAGTTTTGTTATAGTTTTCATGCTCTTACGAATTTGACAACTCGTCGTAGGGACAATTGTTGACCTACAAACCCGACCATACTACGTGGGGAACACTCTTGATCGTGATAGCGTCATGTTTCACCAAGTATTCTGGTCATTCCCATCGTGTGTCGAGGCATTCAAGCACTGCAAGCCTCTAGTTTCGGTTGATGGAACACACCTGTATGGTAAGTACATGGGTACCTTGCTGATGGGAATAGCACAGGACGGAAACAACAACATTCTTCCCATAGCCTTCGCGCTAGTGGAACGGGAGAACACAGATGCATGGTACTTCTTTCTGACCAACTTAAGGAGACATGTGGCTACGCAACCAGATGTTCTACTGATCTCTGACAGGCATGCGGCCATAAAGGCTGCGCTGGAGCGAGAGGGTTGTGGCTGGGAACACAATGTTTACTGTGTCCGACACATTGCGTCCAATTTCGCAACAAACTTCAAGAGTAAAGAAGCCAAAAGACATCTTGTTAGCGCTGCATACTCGAAGACCCAAGAGCAGGCACAGTACTACCTAGAGTTAATCAGCGCGGAGGATCCGGCCACGTCCCCGGCAATGATGGCTTGGATAAGAGGGTTAGAGCCACCGAAATGGCTCCAACACCGGGATGAGGGGCGCCGATATGGTCACATGACAACGAACCTTTCTGAGTGTATTAACTCTGTGATGAAGGGCACTCGTAACCTTCCGGTGTGTGCAATTGTCAAGTCCACGTACCACCGTCTAAATGCATTGTTTGTCCAGAAGGGTCAGCAGGCAGAAGCACAGCTTGCATGTGGCCAGATGTTCTCCCAGTTCTTGCAAAAGGCAATACTTGCCAACAGGGAGGGAGTCACGCAGATGCTTGTCATATCGCACGACAGGGCGACATCGATCTTCACCGTCGATGAGATAGCCGGCATAGGGTCTCAATCTAGGTTCAGAGTATACCTCCAGCAAAGACGGTGCGACTGCGGCTACTTCCAGGCATTGCACTACCCATGTGCCCATGCGCTTGCAGCATGTGCCCATGCTAGGCTTGATTGGCAATCATATGTCGATGATATGTATCGGGTCGAAAATGTCTTCCGGGTATATCAGATGGAGTTTCCCCCCTTGCCGGATGAGGAAGTGTGGCCACCCCACGAAGGACAACTTCTCCGTCCTAATCCCCACCTGCGACGATCGATGGATGGCCGACCTGTGTCAACAAGAATTCGGAATGAGATGGACGACGTAGAGCCTGGACCGGGAAAGCGATGTGGAATTTGCAGGCAACCGGGGCATACTAGGAGACATTGTCCTCATGTCACTGGCACTTAGCGTTGTGGCTGGGTCGGATACTGAGTGTTGTTATGTTTTCAATTTATTTAAATTCTCGTCTTTAGTCGGTGTCATGTGATGTGTTTTAGAATTAAAGAGATGAATGCAATATTTCCTTTTCTTGTCAAATGATCACACAAAATTGAAACCCGTACTACATGAACATTAACAGCACCGATTTTATTACATGACAATACATTTAAATAAATAAAACCATAAAACAGAATACAGTACAAACCATAAAATAGACTAAAACAGCATCAAGTACAAACCAAGGGAAAATACAACCACGAACTACCACACCATAAAACAGAAGAAAGTACAAACCAAGGGAAAATACAAGCATCGGACGATAATAATTAACCTTAAAACCGTAACGTGAACTAGTGATGGTGTCCAGCATGTCCCAACCTCCCACCTGTACCATATGAAGGTGCTCGAGTGTCGCGGCGGGGACGTCCTGCCTGTGCCTCCTCCCCTACATCATCAGCCCCCGCATATAATAATCGACGGCCATCTAACAACGAAGGCTCGAACGGGTGCATCTGGGATCCGGCCGTGTCACCTACAGAAACAGATCTCCTCCTACCGACAGGGGGGTGACTACCTGAATCAGACGGTCGAAGTGCAAGTCCTAAGTCAGTGGGTGTGCGGGGTGATGCCTGAGAAGGAATGAATTGGTCTAGGCCATCAAATAAGGATGAAAAGTTTGTCCAACCAACTCGATCCATATGGTCAATCAGGTCTTGTGTACCGCCCCCCTGCGATGAACCACCCTCCTCGTAGGTACTATTGTAAGGCATATACTGATGGACCGTGGAGGATTGAAAGGGGTCCTCTGCGACGAACGGCTGCGGGCAGTAGACATCTCCAGGGAAATTCACTTCAACCTGGCGATGTTCCTGTTGACTCCAAACATTAACCTGACCTGGATCCGGAACTGGAGAATCTGGGACATGCATCTCATCAGCTCCGACAGCCTGATGTCTTCCACGGCGGGAACGATGGCGTCTCCTGTCCTGCGGAACTGCCGGTAGCTGAACAACTGGGCCTCTGCCGTACTCTGCCGGAGCCTCTCGGGGAATATCATCTCCTCGGGGATCATGGAAGGCCTCTGGGGGTGAAAGAAACCTCTTTGTTCTCGAGCAATACCACCGGTAATAATCATGACTGGGATGCAAGGTATCTGCCCTATCAATCTCTAGCCGATATGATACAGTCCGTCTGTTTGCCCATACTTCAAACCATGTCTGCAGGCGGATGGGCCACCATTCATCGTCGTTGCGAGCCGACTGGCGATGGAAGGTGTCTATGTTTAGTGGAGGGTTCGGTGGACCTTGTTTGCCGCCAAATTGCCGCATGACTCTATCGATGTTAACAATCTCGATCCAGCGGAACAGAATAAGTGGAACGACCGCCGTATAGAAATCCCCATGCGGAGCACCAAGAAAGTCTGCAGGCACCCTCGACAAAATACGTGCATCCCTGTACGGCATCCACACAAACTACCAAATCCAAAAGTCATTCACACAGGTTGACTAAATTTCATGGGACAAAACAATATCATGCGAGAGTTATGCAACAGGAATAGTTACCTCATCCACCTTCAAATTGTCCAACCTTAGCCGGTGCCTTTGTAAGCGTTGCTCGGCGTAGTCATTCTTTCCTCTCTTGCCCGCCCACCTGCGAAAGAATAGAATGAAATTATAACCACATTTAACAAATTACGCAGAGGAAATCAAAACACGAAGCATAACTACAGAAGATATGGAAGAAAATTTATTACGTTGTAGCTAACGGAAACGTGTATGAGCTCATCACGTCGAGTGCCCAAAAAGGAAGCCTGAAGTATATCCAAGACATCAACAGTGTATGACAACCAGACATTCCCTCGACGTTATAATCAGTCGCTAGGCACATGCCTCTATACAACCAACAGAGCACGGCACTCCCCCAACTATATGTACTAATGGCTTCATAGTTTGCCAGGAGAGGAAGATAACGTACGTGAACCGTGTTGTTCGCTTTGTCAGGACGTAAAACGCCGCCCAATAAATACATAATATAACAACGTGCATACCGTACGAGGGCCTCCTCGGGAGAGTCAAGAGGCATCTGTTGCAGTCTACTCCTGAGCCACTTCAGTTTTATGTTATACTTCGTGGTCCCAACATGTCCGTTCGGAACTTCTCCAAGGAGTTCCTCACACCATTGCCAAATATCTCTCTGGTAGAACTTACTCCATGACCTCAGAGTGCCACTGACCGGTTCACCGTCGATTGGTAATCCCACCTGCATGGCAACATCCTCCAAAGTGATAGTACACTCTCCCCATGGGAGGTGGAATGTATGGGTCTCAGGACACCATCTCTCCACAAGAGCGCTAATCATGGGATTGTCGTACTCAAAACGCTTTTATCAGAGATGCATAATAGAAGCCGGCCCTTCTTAGATACGGCTCCAGCATCTGCCTCCTAACCTCCATACTCGGATCTGCTTCGTCTATAGAGAAAACATCAACCAGCGTGCCATGCGGAGTCAACACACGTGCCGGCTAAAAATAAAATATATTAAAACACAATTATATGGTTTAAAACAATCATTTAAATTATTAACACATTTTTTTTGTAATAAAAAAAATTAAACTCACCTTAACATGTAAATGAGCAGAAATGTGAAATTCATCCAACCTATTTAGATTTTCTTCCACATTAATTCCACTTCCACTCATTTTTTTAACAAATCAATTACTCCTCAACTTCTCTTTTTTTTCACCGAAGCAACCCACTACTTCACTTCTCCTATTTTTACCTTGGCTTTGGTCCCCTCCCCTCCCACAACCTCCTTTTATAAGCTTCAACCTCACAACCTAACAATAAATTGCCTCACTTTAACCCAATGCATGCTCGTACGGGAACTGCAACGCTGAGACTTGCTGCTTTGACTGCCACCCCCCCCATTTCGTGCCTGCCACACTTGAGGACGCCCATTTCGTGTGTGCCAACCAAGATATGGCCAACTCGTGGATGACACACTTGACTTGGCCCATTTCGTGTGTGCCATCAGTGAATTCCCCCATTTCGTGTTTGCCATGCGTGTATTGGTCCAATTCGTGGCCACCAAGGTTGACATGCTCCATTTCCTTTGTGCCAGGCACGAAATGGGTTGTGTCAGTGCCATAATCCCATTTCGTGGCCACCCTCCTTGATTTCTATATCATTTCCATTTCGTGGTTGCTGGCTGCGAGTTGGGGCTGCGCATTTGCAGAAACATTTTCATCCATGCGCATTTTGGGAATTAATGTTTTT
>NC_029790.2:119982470-119983599 GCF_000816755.2 Arachis ipaensis
CTGCCACACTTGATAAAGGCCATTTCGTGTGTGCCTACCAGGAAGTCCCCCATTTCGTGGATGACACACTTGGCTTGGCCCATTTCGTGTGTGCCATGAACGAAGTCTCCCATTTCGTGCATGCTATGTGTGAATTAACCCATTTCGTGGCCACCCAGGTTGACATGCACCATTTCCTTTGTGCCAGGCACGAAATGGGTTGTGTCAGTGCCATAATCCCATTTCGTGGCCACCCTCCTTGATTTCTATATCATTTCCATTTCGTGGTTGCTGGCTGCGAGTTGGGGCTGCGCATTTGCAGAAACATTTTCATCCATGCGCATTTTGGGAATTAATGTTTTTCAGGTGCGCATTTTGGTAAAAAAGCCATATTTATTACCATCAGAAAATATACTCCAATAAAATAAGATTTTAATTTTTTAATAAAACCAAATAGTTCTAAGATATAACAAGTTACAAGATACCAAAATGGAAATAGGAATAAAAATAGGAAGGACTGCTGGATATTGTGCTAAACCAATTTGAAATTAGGGTTTTATAAAATTTGGTTTTGGTTAATCAATTTATAAAATAAATATAATTTTTAAAGTTGTTTTACTAAATTGGTTACCCAAAAGCGTAGTTATGATTTTTTATCCAATTAATGATATCTTTTATTCTAAATGTACAACCCTAAGTAGTCGGTCCATCAGAGTAGGTTGATGGATGGTCGAGCAAGATAAGTTGACAGACGGTTGGTCAGTCGGTTGAGGTTAACCAGTAAGGTGAATTGGCGGATAAAGAGTCGATCTGTTGGTTGCTATGAAGTACGGACATTTCGCTGAGTTGACGTGTCCGAGTGTCGGACACATTTCGGACACGACACTCACCGACACTCGTCCGACACACGTATCTGCTGTGTCCAACCGTGTCTTATTAAAAAATAAAAAATTTTTCTCCAGATACGCCTGAACACATCTAAATACCATGTGTCCAATTTTATTCTTAAAATAAATTTAGATATAATATATATTTTTATTTATTAAAACAAAAAATATTTTAAATACTTGATATAATTAAAATAAAATATTAAAAATAATTAAAAAATTTAATTTATATTTTAATATCAATAAAATATTAAAATATCATT
>NC_029790.2:119983836-119990214 GCF_000816755.2 Arachis ipaensis
AAACATCAAAATATCATTACGATTTATCTAAAAAGTATTTTATATTTTATATGTATATGTGTTTCCGTATCATGTAAAATTTTAAAATTCGCGTGTCAGCGTGTCCTGTATCATATCGTGTCCCGTATCTGTATAGATTGGTTGGTTGGTCAATGATAGTCACATCATAGTTTGTTGGCTAGTTGGGATAGGTTATATATAGTTGTTAGTCAAAAGGTTCAAAGTTAAATGATTTTTGACAAATCACATGAGTGTCAATTTAATTTTTGAAAGATTAAACATCTTAAAAAAGACAATCATGAATTAATGATACGAAAAAAGGGATAAAAGGATTAGAATTGAATGAAAATGATATATTAAAATTAAAATAGCTAGAAATAAAAAATAAGTTGAAATTAAATACAGAAAATTATTGTACAATTTATTTAATTTTTTAATGTAATAAAAAAAGGGACTTATTCGATTTAGTTTGTCTACATTATAGTTTGAAAATTGAATTAAAGAAAATCATTCAATTTTCAGCCTAATTTCTTATATAACAAGAGAGGGACTCACTTAATTTCATTTGTCCACACCATAATTTTATCACAAAACTAAAAATGGAATTTTCACACCTCTAATTGCTCTATGATGACTACAATAGTTTATGATATATTTATAACCTATTATTAGGTTAAAATAAAGAAAATTCTAAACTCACTTGAACTACTCATGTCACATACATTTAAAGTATGTATTATTTTTCTCCTGTTCAAAAAAGATTTGTCTTCGAATCTTGTAGTTGAAAAAATAGTTTATAAAAATGATAAATTGTCTTTTATAGTGCCTAAATTTTACACAGAATTCAAAAATAAAAAGATGGATCCTATCATTCTCTATCAATCTCTATTTTTAGATAATTTAGACAAAAAATTATAGATATCAAAAAATTTTTCAAATGACAAATATAAGAAACACAATTTTTTTTAATTTTTTTGTTTTGTTTTGAATTGAAAAGAACACTAAACTTACAGGTGATGTCAAGAAAGCAAAGAGTACACCAAGACTTGTACAAGATGATAAAAAATAAATATAATAATTATCGAAATAAATAATTTAAAAAATATTTATCGATTTGTGTTCACCAGCTATATCTCATTTACACTGTAAACGAGATGAAATTACGTGTATCTCATTTACAATGTAAACGAGATATGACACATCAGCTGAAATATGGCTATCTCTTTTACACTGTAAACGAGATAAGGCCGAACGGCGCCTATAAGTATAAGTCGTTTATAGCCTGTTCTTGGACCCCATTTTGACTTAGTCAAACTCTTTCTCCCCTCTTTTTACCCTTTCCAACCATATTTGAGACCAATACGGTGATGGCACGCCAGGCAGGGAACGACGGGGACATCAACAGACTAAATGAGACGTCGCATTACGCTGGGGCGGCCGACTTCGAGGTTAGTTGCGTTCTGTTCGGTTAATCTAAATATGTGGACATTGTTAGGGTAGTCTCGTAGTGACAAGTACTGAGTAAAATGCTAATTAGGGTTTGGACTGTATGATGAATTTAGAATAATATTTGCTTGTGTAAGATTGGTATGACTTAATTAGGATTTGCTTACCGACATAAGTAATTTAGAAACATTTGTAGAGTAGAGACATGGTAGTATGTTCTTAAGTAGTAGTAGTACTTTGTTCTTAAGTAGAGTACAAAAATGTTTATTATCTCTTTATAGGTTAATTTTTTTTAAAATTCCGCAGAGGCCTCGCCTTCTACTGCCTTGGCGAGTCAGCCATACCCGTCTTCCACCAGACGCCATCGTCTCGTATCTGGCTGAGGCCAGATTCGGCGACATGGTGCCCCTCAGGGACTTTACATTTGACAATTTCCTGATTTCGGCACTTGTGGAGCGATGGTGTCCGGAGACGCACACGTTTCATCTCCCATGGGAGGAGGTCACTATCACCCTACAGGACGTGCCGTACCACCTAGGCTTACGCGCACATGGAAACCCCATTGGGGGTGCCTTCGTGACTTTGGTAGGTGGTATGGCACGGAGACGTGGGCCATGGTGGAGCAGCTGCTTGGTGTCAGGCCTCCGGTGGCGGCACAGAAGGCTACGCAGAGGAAGGAGTCATTCACGCTGAAGCTGGTTTGGTTACGTGATCGTGTCCGCCAGATGCCCCCGACCGACGATCCTGAGACCCTCCGATAGTATGCCCGACGCTATATTATGTTACTGATCGGAGGGTATTTGTTGACAGACAAGTTCAACAACCTGGTTCACGTACGGTGGCTACCGCTTCTTCGGGACTTCGCAGAGTGTAAGACATTATCTTGGGGCTCTGCTGTGCTGGCATGGACTTACCAGTCACTCTATTTGACAGCACAGCGGGGCATCATGGACATCGCTGGTTGCACTCCGCTTTTGATGAGTTAGATTTATCAGAGGTTTTCTCAGTGGTGTCCACCAGATAGAGGAGTCTACCAGTATCCGCTAGCTGCGAGGTAACCAAATATTACTTTTTCATTTGGCGGTAAACATTGTTATTAATTCGTATGGTTTGTTACTTAATGAATCGTATATATCTCTGTTACTGTCAGGTTGGTTGGATTGCAGCAGCAGAGTAGGGATCAGCATCAGGCCAGGGTCCTGTACTGGAGGGTATCAATCGACCGGTTACGGTTCGATGAAGTTAGTCATGAAAATAAATATTTTGTTATTTTAAATACTTGCTGTGTTGTAATACGGTATTTCTTCGATGGTTAATCACATAGCGTATGGTAACTGATGTCGTACACCTACTTAGTATATCGTATAGAAGTAATGAAAAGCACAAGTAAACTTAAGCTTACCAGTATCCAAAGTTCTACCGAAGGGCCACACGGAGGCTCCATTGACACCCATTCTCAGCTTGACGGCACTGCACATGGTACTTTAACCGGTTCGATTTGATCACCCGGTACTCCGCACTCCTCCGAATACTGTAGTTCTTCATACCCTGAAGTACTGCCTCTCGGCTTTTAAACTTGTGGCCGACCCGAAACTTTACATCACCGTCTAGGTTGTAATCCTCTGCAACCGTGTCAAGAAACGGAGTCCTCTCATGCATAGCGTCCAGATCCAGACTGTGATAGTGAGACGGAACTGCCAAAAGCGCCGGTATTGGAAGAGGTGGAGGCAGGACATGGCGGGCCACAGTCTGAACATGTGTCTCTGGAACACACTCATCCTCATGCCCACTATCGGACAAGCTGCTGTCACCACTGTCCGCCACGTAATCTTCGTCCGACTCCTCCTCGTCTTTCTCTGCCTCATCCACTGGAACGGCGACATGAATGGGCGGTAGTGCGAGGGGTCGGTCGTCCTGCACATAGGTCGAGTGTACGGAAGGACCACCGCCACTGTGTCCCACCTCTGCAGAAAGCTCCATTACTTGCTCCACCATGATCCTCCCATGGATGTCGAACATCAGTCGCACATCCTCGTCCCCTAGAAGTCGGAATTCGGAAGACTCCGTTATCCATGGGTGCCAGCAACCTATACGCCACCCTTCCGATTTTCCTCGCTTCTGTACCACCGAGCTTGCTCAATATCAAACTCCTCAAATCGGACAACGTTTCCACACGCTGAGTGCGAAACAATATCGGATCCTCACTCTCAAATATCACCCTGTTGTCGGCGTTTCGCATACGACAGTTGGGATAAACAAGCACAACTATGTATGGACTATTATTGGCCATTAATGCCTTGTATTTGTGAGAAATATGAGATACAAAAAGGATAGAAAAAATTTGTGAAGAATACCAATGGTTACACGTCCTTTTATAGCTGGTGGGATTCTACTTCATATATCTCATTTACATTGTAAACGAGATAACCATGTTTGAGCTGACGTGTCATATCTCGTTTACATTGTAAACGAGATACATACAATTTTATCTCGTTTACAGTGTAAACGAGATATGAATGGAGAATACAAATCGATAAATATTTTTTAAATTATTTATTTTGATAATTATTACTTTTATTTATTTATTTAAATAAAAAATCCATGATTTGACGCCTTTTTCTTTTCGAATTGAAAAATAAAAATTGAAAAATATAAGTGAAGAATATAAGAACGAAATGATATAACGTAAGAACTGCGAAGATGTAGTAATTTATTTTATGAGGACATAAAAAAACATAGAATAATAAAAATTAATTTAATACTTAAATTTTGATACCAAATAATACAAAAAAAAAAAAAGAAAAAAACAAGAACACAACAATAAAATTGAATGAAAAAGATTTGTTGAAATTCAAATAGAAACAAAACGATAGGTTGGAATTGAATATAAGGAGAATTACTTTATTCCTTATCAAATTTCTTGAAAATTCAAATAGAAATAAAATGATAGGTTGAAATTGAATACAAGAAGAATAACTTTATTTCTTATTAAATTTGTTGATGCAATAAGAAAGGAATTCTGTGAACCTAATTTATCTACTCCTATAATTTGAAAATTGAATTAAACAGAATCACTCAATCTTTTATCTAATTTTTCGTTACAATAAGAGAAATATTCACTCAACCTCACTTGTTCATACCATGATTTTATTGCAAAACTAAAAAGGGAGTTTTCACACCTCTAATCACTTTACGACGATTATAATAGTTTACGAGGTATTTATATCTTTTGTTAGGTTAAAATGAAAAAAAAATTCTAAACCTACAAACATAGAACCCAATTTACTAACCAAATAAATAGAAATAAAAATATATGAAATTAAACTAAACATTCTAACACTTAAAAATATAAAATAATAACTACTAAATAATACTTAAACTTTTTATCTCACAAATATTTAAAGTATGTATTATTCTCTTCTTCTTTAAGAAAATTTTATTTCTCAAATCGTATAGTTAAAAAAATAGTATATGAAATGACAAATACAAAAAAGACAAATTTTTTTTTGAATTGAAAAGAACACCAAAACTTACTAGTGATGACAAAAAAGCAAAAAGAGTACACTAAGACTTGCACAAGATGATAAAAAAAAGGGATAAGTATGATTTTGGTCCCTTACGTAGGGGCTGAAAATTTTTTTCGTCCCTCGCCTTTTTTTCGCTCCAAAATGGTCCCCAAAGTTTCAGTTTTTTTTAAAATGGTCCTTCGGACCAAAATGCCCCTATCCCTTCTTCCCCAAAATCATGCCACCACCACCACCACCAGAACGAACCAGAACCACCACCCCCCACCCACTGTCACTCCATCACCATCTCCATCACACCAACGAAAACCCAGAAAATCAACATCATCATATAAAGGGTATTTTGGTAATAAAAAAAATATAATTGGTAAAAAGGACGATTTTAAAAAAAACTGAAACTTTGGGGACCATTTTGGAGCGAAAAAAAGGCGAGGGACGAAAAAAATTTTCAGCCCCTACGTACGGGACCAAAATCATACTTATCCCTAAAAAAAATTAACACTTTGGCGCTTTTTTATTTGAATTGAGAAATAAAAATTGAAAGATGTAAGTGAAGAACACAAAAACGAAAGGATATATATGACGCAAGAACATGCAGTAATTTTATTTTTATTTTTATGAGAGTATAAGAAAAAGAAATATAGACTAATAAAAATTAATCTAATCATATCATTTGATATCAAATAATATTAAAAAAAAGGGATAAACAAGAATATATGATTAAAATTAAATGAAAAAGATTTGTTGAGATGAAATAAATACAATAAAATAGGTTAAAATTGAATATAAAGAGAATTATTTTATTTTTTATTCAATTTCTTGATGCAAGAAATTCTCTTAATCTAATTTGTTCATACCAGGTTTTGAAAATTGAATTGAAATAAATCACTCAACCTTCTATCTAACTTTTCAATACAATAAGAGAGAGATTTAGTGCTTGTTTGAGCGCTTTTATTTTGTTAAAAAAAGATATTTTTTTAATAAAAAAGATTTTTTTTTTATTTTTTAGCGTATTTGACAAATTTCTAGTAATAAAAGTAAATACACTAGAAAAATAAAAAAAGATGTTTTTTTATGTAATAAATAAACAAAAAAGTACTTTTATATTATTATACCCAAACATAATTGATAGATAAAAATATCTTTTTACATGAGATATCCAAACATAAAATTACTTTTACTTCTCCATAAGATCTTTTAAAAAAAGATAACTCGAAAAAAGATATTTTTTTAGAAGCTCACCCAAACAAGCTCTTACTCAACTTTACTTGTCTACACCATGATTTTATCACAAACCTAAAAAGAGAATTTTCACACCTCTAATTATTCTATGACGACTACAATAGTTTATGAGATATTTATATCTTCTTATTAAGTTAAAATAAAAAAAAATTCAAAAATCACTAAT
>NC_029790.2:119990401-119990517 GCF_000816755.2 Arachis ipaensis
TACTCTTTCAATATACATACATATTTACTATACGTCAATTATTTTCTATAACCAATGTTGCTTTCTTTTTGGTGATGTTTATTTTTTATTTTTTATTTTTTTTGTCTATTTAAATT
>NC_029790.2:119993950-119998246 GCF_000816755.2 Arachis ipaensis
AAAAAAAAAGAACCTAATAAAAAATTTAATATAGTGTTACTTTAGGTATTAAAAAAAATAACTGCAAATAAATTTAGACAAGTATTGTCTCAGATATATAAAAAAATAACCAAAAAAATTTTACAAGTGTTATTTTAGGTATATGAAAAGATAACTTAAAAAAATTTGGATAAATGTTGCTTTATGTATAAGAAAATATAACATATAAAAAATGTTACAATAAAATCTTTATAATGCGTTGTATTTGGGTCTTCTAAGACAACCCTTACATAAAATTACTTTTTCTAATAGAAAATACAATATTTTTTAAAGGTTGACACGAAAAGGATTTTCTTTAATAAAAAAAAGCGTTGCCTTAGACCAAAGATAACGACCGTATAGTCAATCCTCAAAATACATTGTGTTTTGTTGAAAAATGTTACCTTTAATCAAAGGCATTATTTTTCTTATTATAGACAACGTTTTTAAAAAATTGTCTCAACCTAAATTTGCTGTAGTGATGTACAAGATGATGAGAAAACCAACACTTTAACGTTTTTATTTTGTTCGAATTGAAAAATAAAAATTGAAAGATGCAAAGTGAAGAATACAAGAACGGAAGGATATGATGCAAAAATAGTAAAGATGCAATAAATTTTTTTATTTTTACGAGGGAGTAAGAAAAAAAATAGACTAATAAAAATTAATTTAATTCATGAAATTTGATATAAAATGATACTTAAAAAAAAGGATAAACAAAAACACAAGATTAAAATTGAATGAAAATAATTTATTAAAATTGAAATAGAAACAAAAAAATATGTTAAAATTAAATTTAAAGGAAATTACTCTACTTTTTATTCTATTTTTTGATACAAAAAGAAAGAGACTCACTCAACCTAACTTATCAACATCATAGTTTGAAAATTAAATTTAAGAGAATCACTCAACTTTCTTCTAATTTTCCGACGCAACAAGAGAGGGACTTCATTCAACCTCACTTGTTTATACCATAGTTTCATCACATAACTAAAAAGGGAGTTTTCACACTTCTAATGATTCTATGACAAATTTAATAATTTATGAGGTATTTATAAATTTTTGTTAGGTTATAATAAAGAAAATTCTAAACCCACCAACATAAAATTCAATCTACTAACTAAATAAATAGAAATAAAAATACATGAAATTAAACTAATATTCTAACACTTAAAAATATAAAATAATAACTATTGAATAATAATCGAACTCTTCATGTCACGAATATTATTTAAAGCATGTATTAATTAGATTGATCGATAGCACATGGTATAAATCATCTTGTAATATGTCATCACTAATTAATTAATTAAGAAGCTAGTTAGATTCACTATATATTCTATTTTTTAGAGACTAATTTAAAATATTATATTTAAGAAAAAAAACTAAATTGGCATATATAATGTTGTAAAAACCATTTTCACCATTAACCTTGTTTGTTAATCTCCACCACGATGACACCATCTCATTTAATTAAATTTCTAATTAAACTTTTAAAAAAGTTATCTTACCAAATCATATATATCAATTAGAAAATGAACAACGCCTTAAATCCAAGGTCGGGCAAGCAATTACATAAGAAACATGAACAACCAAGCCTTAATAATTATCCATTCAAGAGAGTAACTTACCTCATTAATAACTATAATCATAAAACACTCATTCTTAGTTGATGCACTGAAATAGAACTGAATCTCATTAATTAATTAACTAGGCTTGATCACAAGGAAAAGAAACATTACAAATCAAATCCCATAATAATCCAAAACAACCATATAACAATGAAGTACTATGGATCCCATAGTGTAAACAAGAACTTAATAGGATTGTTAATTAACCCATGTACATATGGATTCCAACTGCTAACAAGAAAATGCATATAAGAGCAAAATAGAGGATTGCATGAACCAAAATGGATAATCCACTCGTTTGAAAATTGCCAAACTCAACGAACCTGCCTCTACCAGGAATCTGAACCAATAACCCGGGCGTTAACAGAATGAACAGGACCACTGACACAAAAACTGGACCCCAATCAGCCATCTTCAAAAATCAAATAAACTCCTTCAACCAATTAATTGGTCTTGTTATTATTTCAATCAATGCTGTGGTGGTTGTAAATGGCAATGAGAAATGATATGTGGGAATTAAGTGAGAATGAGACTTAAAAAGAAAATGAGGCAAAAAGGGTTAACTGGTTGCCTTTAATTTTGGTACAAGAGACAAGTAATTGATGACAAGGAAAATAAATAAATAAATAAAAATAAAGCGAAGGTTAAAGAATCAAGCTATTCCAATTCATTTATATATGCAACTCTCACATCCACACGCACGGTACAAAATTAAAACTACTACTAAAAAGGAAGCTTCATGTCATGGCTGGGTATGTACATAACACCCTCATTTTTTTTTTCAGAAAAAAAAACACATATATCTTCTTAAAATACTATAGTAATGCTTGCTATATAGTCACAATTTTGATCAAGTTAGACTTTTATTTTTATTGTGATTGTTATTACAGGATTATTCGAACTAAATAAGACCACAACTTAAACAACAAAGTTTTTTTTCCTAAGAGTAAAACATATTTTTTTATCTCTCAACATTTGTAATTTAAAAAAAAATATTTGTAACATTTAATTTTATTTATTTTATCCCTAATATTTTTTATTGTGTCAAAACTACTCCTAGATATTAATTTCGTATAAACGTTAGGGACAAAATTAAAAACATTTAAGGATAGTGTTGACATAAATCGAAAATTACCGTCTACAAACAAAATTAAATGAATAAAAAATGTTAAGTACAAAACTGAATAAAATTAAACGTTTAGAAATATTTAAAAAAATACAACTGTAACAAACACAAAGTATATTTTATCTTCATTTTAAGTTGAAAATCTGTTTCAATTTTTTGTTTTGTTGAAACCACGTGTATCTTTTTATTAGCCAATTAATAAAGACACACACCCACAAAAGAAAAAAAAATGAAGAAAAGTCTAAAATGCAGTAGTGCTATGAACACAATTTGAACCTTTAATTTGATTTGTGACTTTGCTGGATATGATTGATTATATGAATGAAATGAGATAGATACAAATAAATGAAGCTGACGAAAGAGTTAAAGTCTCTTTAGTGGGACGAATGATGCATGACACGGTTTAAGGACGAATTGTATCATAAAACATTGCACGTTGTAGTCTTATATATCTTTAGCTAACAAATTAAATGAAGAGTGAGGTAATACAAATTTAGAAAGAGGCTTGCTTTTGGAGCTATTTTGATTTATGAATAAAGAAACTTTTTGATTCCTTACGGCTTAAACATTCGAATTCTATGTTATCATATCTCGTATTAAGGGGAAAAAAAAGAGAGATAAAGAAAAATAAAAAATAAAATAATTGTTTCCCGGATATGTCAAGCAATCTCTGTGTTGAAGACAATGTTTAATTTGCCGGACCAATATAAAATTTAGAGTAATCATATTAGGCTGTATCTAGTTAAATATTTATATTTATTCATGCTACTCACCGAGTCATGTTGAAAGATTATTTTTTTCAAGACTACTTTATAGACGTGTTTCCTTTAAGGAGAAAAAAAAAATTGCACAAAGAACTAAATTTGCATATAGAGATAAGAAGACACTATATATACATTTATTTATATAATGGGTGATCCTGAGATGAAGTAGAATTGTATTGTTTTATGTAGAGTAGTATATGATTTGATTAATAATAACTAATAAGAAAGTGATAGTATATTTTCGGTTAATATTTGAATATATTTTTACAAGAGAAAGTCTAGAGGCCAGCAGATTTTGTGATTTTTAGTCATTAATTAGTCATTAATGATGTTTTTAATGGTGTGAGATTGTATCTACTGGTATAGAATCATTCAATTTTCTTTTAACGGTTAAGTGCTAGCCAGAATTTAACAAAAGTGCTGCCCTTAGCACTCCTCTTTTTACAATACTCATATTTTATTTACTTTATTTATAATTATACTATTATTTTGTAACTTGTTAATTTTTATTAATAATTGATGGCGGGACAAAATTGAGACAATTTTGAAAAACGTTAGGGACTTAAATAGGGCGAAAATGTTGGGACAAAAATGATATATAGAAATAAATTTTAATTTTATCCTTCAATAATATCAATTTTTTACTATACATAGTATAAAATTATTTTTTAATCATATCTAAGTAAATTACACTTAATTATATTACTTTCATTTTAAATAAATTAATTTTTTTTATAATTTTACTCTTAAAGATTTT
>NC_029790.2:119998885-120000169 GCF_000816755.2 Arachis ipaensis
AAATTTATTTAGTTGTAATTAAAAAATAATTGAATACTATGTACAGTAAAAAATTAATATTATTGAAAGATAAAATTAAATTAAAATTTATTTTTATGTATCGTTTTTTTCCTAACGTTTTCATCCTATTTAAGTCCCTAATGTTTCAAAATCGTCTCAATTTTGTCCCGCCGTCAATTTTGTTAACGGATCCCTAGCGGTATAACAACATTGAATCAATTTTAAAACATTAGGAACTTAAATAGGACGATTAAAATGTTAGAGATAATTTTGGAATTTACTCCAATTGTCGGAGACAAAAATAATACTTTACTCTATAAATAAATTAGTGGAGAATAAACTTAAAAAGTTCTAACAAAAATATAAATTGAATAAAAATTGTATGCGCATTGGAGAGTCTAAACTCCAGTGCTAGATAATCCAAAGTCATTGATGAAAATACATTAAATATATAATTTAATATTAATAGAATAATTAATGTTCCATGTATTAAATCAGTCATATATATGTTTTTACATGAATAGAAAGATGCATCTATTAATTTCGTCAAACTATCAACTAGTAAAGGCCAAAAAGATTATGAACAAAATAACTATTAAAAATAGAGAAGAAGAAGAAGGAGGAAAATTGAAAAAGAAAATATGTATGCTGTATTTTTTCCTTGTTTCATTTCAGTATGAACGTTAACAATATATACACATGCTGTCCTATTTTGTATTCTGTACAGCTCAACAAAATTAAATAATATCATCAAATCTTTATAGAAAAAATTTCTATACTTACGGAATTGTGAGTCACCGAAAACTAATTGATTCTAGAGGAATGTATGTGTGAGAATGAGACAAAAATAGAGGAATGAATCAACAATTAGTTGGTTGGGCTTTGTTGTTGTGAATGGACTGATCTTGATCTAGTTTGTGCTTAATTTGGGCTGATTGTTGTCTATATTCTGACAATAGCCTTTTATTTATTTTTTATTTTTTTTGGTCAGAGAATAGCCTTTTATTGAATGATGTAGATATGGAATAGGAATATCCATATACAACTATATATATAAGAAATTAAGAACTCATCATACCAAACCGAACAATTGCAACAAAACTTAAACGTTGAAATTAATGCACCATGGCTCGTCATTTCAATATTAATAATGTTAAATCATATTCCTTGATTTTAATTCTAGTGTTAACCAAATGTTACAAAATGAAACTTAGGATAAAACGAAAATAAAAAAAAAAGACTCTTTTATTTCAATTATCAGTTAAGGAAATTATTCTATTTTGT
>NC_029790.2:120000462-120004964 GCF_000816755.2 Arachis ipaensis
TCAATGCAACTTGAAAATAATAAGACGTTTGATTTTCTATAATTAGCAACCACTGTGTTGGTTAATTTTTAATACTCTTGAACAAATAATTTAACTATGTTTGCAATTTTTTTTTAAATATTTTTTTTGTAATTAGATCAATTAACACATGACCGTTTTCAATTTGTCCTCCAACCTTCCTTTTATTTGATGCATTCTCCTATGCACAAAAAAATGTGAAAGTAGAAGAAATTTGCAAGCAAAGTAACATTTTTTCATATTGTTCAAATCTTTTGAACTCAATACCCTGTGGTGCAGCTGGAGCAGACGTTGATTCTTTAGCATCCTACACAATTAAATTAAAGTGCTTCGTTCAAAACTTATAAACACGGTGAACTTTCTCAACTCTTTGATTGCAAAAACCACTGATCCTAAGGCAAAAGAACTCTACAATTTTTACTTAAACGAATTCAGTGGTCAGAGTGTGCAATAGATGAAATTGACCCCATGCAACAAATTTGAAAGCAAAAGATTACAATAGTGTGAGTTGGCGTATAAAAGATGTTGTAGAGGACAATGATGAATGTATACCTCATGGAGAAGAATCGTCAACATCTTCTCACCATTTTACTACTGGTTTCAAAGACTCATCACAGTTTCCATAATACACAGATGCAATATCCAAAGTTCTTCGGATAATTATGGCTATATCTAATTAATGGTTCAAAAATTATTAGGTAACTACCTAGGGCTTTATGTATTACTATAATAAAGCTAACACTTAGTTTTGAGAAAATTTTTACATTTTAAAAATAATTTATTAAAGTTAATTTTTGAAAGATAATATTTTAAAAATATTAGTATCTATATTTAATAAAAAAATAATTTTTAATAAGCATAAATAATAATAATTGTGGAGTTGTTTTCGTAGTTTATCATCTTGAACAAATTGAAAAATAGAGACAAGTTATATAGGTGTGGAATCTTGTCTGATTTGGAGGCTAAGTGTGTGTTGTGTAAGAAGAAAAAAGGAAACTGTACGCCACTAGTTTTCGCTTGTGAAAAGGTGTGGTTAGTTTGGGGTGCTGTTTTACGTGTTATGAGAAAGAAGGATAGGGAGGAGTGGTTGGTTGTGTTTTTCTCGGTGGTGTGGTGCATCTAGAAGTGCAGAAATGATATTGTGTTTAATAATGGTGATCTGAATCTTGAGAACTGGAGCAAGAAATTAGCTTATTCGTATCACTTTGGTTGTTGCTTGTTTTACATTTTCTAATGCATAGTTGTGTAAGAGATGTATTCCTTAGTTGATTTCATTTTGTGCTACGTTCTATTTGATTTGTGGATTGTTGACTATTGATTATTGAACTCCTACTCACTCTAGCTAAGGCTGGAGTATTGTTTTATATATATATAAAACTTAGAACGGATTACCACATTCAAGTATTTGAGCATAATTCGAGGGAGGGTAGCACAAATTAGGTAGGTCCTCGCTAGTTAGTCGTTATTTCTTGTCATGGATTATGTGCATTCATAAATTATGGGACAATGTATGATGTGCATTTGGGTTGCGTTTGGTTTTAGGAACAGAACAAAATAAAACGCTAATAATAAGACACAAATAATAGAGATATAAAAATTAGTATTTTTGTATTTTGTTTGATGATAAATTAAATATAAAAAAGAATAAATTATGAAAGTTCAATTTATTCTCATTTTTTTCATTCAAAAAATTTAGAAAAAAAATATAATGATAAAAATAAAATTTTAAAAATTTTATAGCACTACAAGAAAAACATTAAGTACTATCGGATTTAGTGACGATTGTTATCGGCAAATTCAGTGGCTGTTTTTGCGTCGGATACGAGCAAAATTTCGTTTCCAGAATTGATTACCGTCGGATTTTTTATTCCGCCATTAAATCCGACGGTAATTAATGGTGCGAAATCATATTTTACTAGCGCCAAATTTACCAACAGATTTACCGTCAGTATATTCCGCCAGTAAAACAGTTTAGTGAAACGCGGCGTTTAGATACTTTACTGGCGGAAATTTCCGTTGATAAATCTGACGATAAAATTGGGGTAAAATTCAAATGCGAATCCTCTCTCTCTCTCTCTCTCTCTCTCTCCTCTCTCTCTTCTCTGGCTCCTCTGTTGAAGCTGCTGCCGTTGCCACCACTACCTGGAGCTTCTGCTGTCACTCCACCACCGTTGTTGGTGTTCATGGCCGTCGGTGGTGATCACGTTATTATCGTCGCTGCTGTCTCTTGTGACTGCCATGCTTCAAGCATCCTGCAGCCACCATCAAAGGTAATTTTGGTATAATTTTTTTCAGACTTTTTTGTGAGTTTAGGATTTTGTTAGGTCTTTTATTTAATTATTGATTATATTAGTGTAATGAAGTTTGTAATTAGGATTTCTTATGTTAATTTAATGTAAATAGAAATTAAAGAAAGTTAGAGTAGGTTAAGTAAGGTGAGATTAAAAGTGATTGAGCTAATGGAAGATTTTATTTAGTTTGTTGAATTAGCTAGTTTCACCTTGTGAATTTAATAAGTTGTCTTTTTTATTAGGATGATACTATTTTGTCTGAGATCAATTGGAGTTCGCTTCTTCCGTAGTTTGTGCATCCTAGTTCCAGGTTGGTATTCTATCTCTAAATATAATCAATTGTTTAAGTTATACGTCGAACTTACTTTTCCTAGAATAGCATTTTTGGCCGGAAGTGAGAGAAGGTTGCGTAGAGGCGCCTTCTCGAAATCCTTGTTTGCTGAAAAAATGTAGAGTTATAAGGGGCTGTGCACTAGAACAATTAGGATTTGATGTGTTATTGAATGTGTGTTTTGTTCTAATTTATGCCTGCAGTTATTTTTCCTGTGAAAACTGTTAAATTTATTTAGTGGATGTCTCTGAATTAAGGAAAAATTCTGCCAAAATTTCGTTTAAATTGTTTAAAATATGTTTGGTTTGTGAAAAAATGATAATCGAATTTGGTGGGGAGATTCTAATTATAGGAGACTCCCTGCCAAATTTTCCAAAAATTTTCATAAGTTGTATTGTTGATTGAATTCTAGGGTGTTTGTTGCAAGATGCATATAGAAAAGAAGGTGATTGATAATATTATACACACTGTAATAGATGATGAGAGGACAAAGGATAACGATAAGGTAAGGTTAGACTTGGTAGACATTTGTAGATGGCCAGATCTGAACTTAAAGAGACTTGAGAACGGCCGATGGGTTAAACCAAAAGCAGTGTTCGCTCTAACGACAGACCAGAGATAAAATGTTTGAAGGTGGATTAGAGGATTGAAGTTTTTCGTTGGTTACGCCTCTAACTTGGGTAGGTGTGTAAATATCTCACAAGGTAGGCTTGCTGGGTTGAAATGTCATGATTGTCATGTCTATATGGAGTCATTGCTTCCTGTCGTGTTTAGAGAACTTCCTACCAACATCTGAAAATTGCTCACAGAAATAAGTGAGTTTTTTAAGGAGTTACGTGCTACGAAACTTAACGTAAATGATCTCACAGTCATGGAGAAGAACATTTTAATCCTACTTTTAGAGAGGATATTCCTTCCGGATTTTTTGACGTCACGGAACACTTAGCAATTCACCTGCCAGAAGCAAGAGTATATGGGCTAGTCCAATTTAGGTGGATGTACCCATTTAGAGGATGATTGGATTATTGAAGCGCATTGTGAAGAATAGAGTTCCAATCGAGGGTAGTATCTGCGAAGTATTCCTAACTAAAAAAACATCCGAATTTCACTCCTTTTATTTTGAGCCTCATGTTGAGTCACGTAGAATAAGAGTTGGAAGAAATGATGAGAGGGGAGAATCCTCATCAAGTGGACCAATATATCAAATATTTGTTCTAGAAAGAGCTGCAATAAGCATGGGTAGTGAATATTGGTTAGAGAAAAAGAAAATCGATGCCACATATCTGCATGTGTTGCTTAATTGTGATCAGGTTTCATCCTACCTGATGTGAGTTTTCAAGTCTTCGTAATTATTGCATTTAATATCATACTTTGTTAGTCATCTAATCAAATTTTCAGAACACTGAAATTTCTTATTTATCCTATTGTATCATAGGTTATTCTAAGAAATAAATCCTGATACATCACTAAATTATTTTTTATATTGGTTCAAAGAATATGTCAGAGTGCATCTAGCAGACACAATAGGTTGGGAACTAGTTATACTTAGTTAAGGACCAATGAATAAGGAAACAAGCTACCTGATATACAATGTGGTTGTGGTAGAGACTAGGCCAAGAGGTCGCATTGAGTCTGATAGGACAGAAGGTTAGGAATCTTTTCAAATTGATGACCCAACTCTCTCGAAAATGGTGGTTGATATTGGTGATCCGATCACCCTTAGGTCGGATGTTATGGATGATGACATCATTGACCTTAGGGTAGATGATGACACACTACCACTGGACGACAACGATCTTCAAGAAGAAAACGGAGTTGATGGAAATGTAGAAGAAGAAGACGAGTTCGATGATCAGAAAATT
>NC_029790.2:120004996-120010375 GCF_000816755.2 Arachis ipaensis
ATGAATAAGGTTAATGTCAATATAGTTCTATCTTATGTATTTTTGTATCAAACTTTCATTTCGTGTTTTGATTCTGTATATTTGACATTTTACATCATATATAAATAACTATTTTCAGATAAATACCAATTCATTCTTTACTAATTGAGAGTTGACTATCAATTATTAACTATCAGGGTCCATTATAGATTGAAAAAAAATAAAAAAATGACTTTACCATCAGATTTACGATAGAAGTTCTCGACGGTAGCGATCATCTAGGTTAATTTTAAAAAATAAAAAAAATGACGTTACTGTTGGATTTACCATTAGATATTCAACGGTATAGTGGCGCGAAGCCTCAACTAATGGCGCCAATATTACCGTTGGATTATTTCCGACGGTAATTTGCATCCAATTTTCGTCCCTAAACCATCATATTCCGTCGCTAATTCCGCTCCATGTTATCGTCAGAACAGAGAATCCAACGGTAACTAGTTATTGGTGAGGTTTATACCGTCGATAACCAGATTTTTATTGGATTATTTTCGTTTTTCGCCGGTAAATTCGATGGTAATCAACGTCTTTCTTGTAATGTTGGAATAATGAAAGAAAAAATAAAAAAATAAGTTGCGGTATTGTCTATGTGTCCTTTTTGTCGGAAATTCAAAAAGGATACAAAATACATTAACTTAGTATCTCTGGGTACGATATCTGTATCTATGTCTTATATGGCAAATATAAGTTTGCGTCTCTGTGTCCCTATATTAGTGTCCTGTGTTTATAAACAAACGCAATTTTAAAGAGGAATAATCTGTTAGAGGCTACCACGAGTTATCCTGAGCGAGTCTTGTAAGTTTGCTTGATCCAGCCATGAACTATTCATTTCCATCTCTTTTCAAAACCCCACTCACGAGATTCTAAAGACAACGACTTAAATATTGTTCGGTAGGTCGGGTACCGGACGGTTCGGGTTAGGATCCTGAGGTCAATGCTTCGGATGGTGGAGGAGCTCGTCTGGCCGTGGTTTCCTAGTTCCGGGTGAGCGAGGTCCCGAGCACTTCTGATGAGAAAGAGGGGGGTGCCACCTGCAAAGACACTCCGACGCCCTTGTCAGAATATGTGCAGGCGGAGAGGGAATGATGTGTGTATGTCACGTACCTTGGGGGAGAGCCAGTCTCCCCTTATATACATGTCAGTAGCGGGCCCTTCCAGTGGGCAGGCCCACACTCTCGAGGGTGTTGTCACACGGCTGTGCACAAGCCGTACGGGACACGTGTTCGGGTCGGGTGGAGGGCGAACCATCGGGCCGGCGAAAACTCGGGTCGGGTCGACCCGTGCGAGTTTTGGGCCAGGCCGTAACAGTGCCCCCGACGCGTCAGCGATGGTCGTGAGGGCCATGGGTGGCGCGTGACGTTTACCTTCGTGTGTTGTCGCTGGGTCGTCTGGTCGTGAGAGGGACGCGTCTCTTGTGCGCGTGTCCCTTGATTTGCTGTGGCATTTGTTTGCCGTTTCGTTTTCCGCGCTGGGCATTTAATGCTCATAATGATTTGAAAAAAACCCGTGCGTAAAGACTATCTTACCCCTGCTTCCTTTCGCGCTTCTTTGGGGGTGGTTTTTAAGTGGTTTTCGCCCTATCCACCTCCCACTCTTATCATTTCCAACTTCTTCTCTCCCTAACATCCAAAGTTTCCTGCGCGAACTCCTTCCTGCTTCAACTCCCAGCCCAGATTTCTTTCATCGTTCCAGGTAATCTTCTGATTTCTCTATTCTGTTGTCTGCGTTATGCTCTGTTATTGTGTGATTTTTGTTTGCGTCTACTGCATGGCTGGTTTTATTTTTGTTAAGAGGTTTTTTCAGTGTTGGGATAGGTGGGTTAGGAGAGGGGGTACCATTCCAGGGTAGGCTTTTTGGGTGGTTTGTGAAGTAGGTGCAGTCTTTAGCCGTATCTGGTTGTGATTGAGTTGGAAAGACCTGAACAATTTTACGTGTTCGTTGCACGTTTTGACGCTTTGTAGGTTATCATCGTTCGATTGCTATGATTTCTTGCTTGTTTCATTATTTTGTCGTGTTGTCGTTTTCGTGTTACCGTTTAATCTGGGCGGGCTTATGTCTTCCCTAACCCTGTAGGGGCCTTTCCAATTTACCGCCAGCTTGCCTTCTCCTGGGGTCGGGACGCCGATGTCGTTGCGTCGTAGGACGAGGTCCCCTTCTTCGAAGTCCCGTTTGAGGACTTTTGCGTTGTAACGCAGGGCCATTCTTTGTTTCAGCGCCGTCTCTGTTAGGTGAGCCATCTCCCTTGTTTCTTCGACCAAGTCTTTCTCAACCGCTTCGCTCATGCCCGCGAGGAGTAGTCGGGGGCTTGGTTCGCCGATTTCAACTGGTATTACCGCGTCGACCCCATAGGTTAGGCGAAAGGGGGTTTCTCTCGTGGCGCTTTGCTCGGTTGTCCGGTAGGACCATAAGACGGAGGGGAGTTCGTCGGCCCAGTTTCCCTTCTTGCTGTCTAGGCGCTTCTTTAGACCAAGAAGGATGACTTTGTTTGCGGCCTCTACCTGCCCGTTTGTTTGGGGGTGTTCTACTGAGGAGAACTTTTGCTTTATCCCCAGGCCAGAGAGGAATTCCATGAACTTCTTGTCGGTGAACTGAGTCCCATTGTCCGAGATAACGACCTCAGGGATGCCGAAACGGGTTATCACCTGCCTCCACATGAACTTCCGGCAGTTGGAGGACGATCCCAGGATGATGTTATAGGCCGTTGAATCTCGTAATATTACAAAGTCTGCCATGACTGTCCTTCGTCTTTGCCCTTGTCCCACAGAGGTCGGGAGTGTGATGATTCCATCTGGCTTTATGAAGTGGTCTCCTAACCCTACCACACCGTGCTGGTGGGTCGTCAGGTCGGAATCTCTCAATCCCAGGGCATCAAAAACGTTTCGGAACATGATGTTTGAGTCTGCCCCCGTGTCTACCAGGATTCGTTTGACGAGGCCAGTTCCGACCCTAGCCGTAATGACCATGGGCGGACTTTCCGGCGCTTCGTCGAACCATTGGTCCTCCGGGCCGAAAGAGATAGGTGGGAGACCCTTAAGACCTCTACCAGGTGGGTCTCGTTGGGTCGGTGCATCGGTATCTGATTATACCCTGAATAGGCGTCCATGAAACTCAGATATCTGTACCCTGCCGCTGCGTCAACGAGCGTATCAATATTAGGTAGGGGGTAGCAGTCCTTGGGACAAGCCTTGTTGAGGTCAGAATAGTCTACGCACATTCTCCACCTCCCGTTGTGTTTTTTGACTAGAACCACATTCGACAACCAAGTCGAGTAATCCAATTCCCGGATGAATCCCGCTTCTAAGAGGCTGGCCGTTTGCTTGGCTACCTCGTCCGCCCTTTCCTGCGACATCGGCTCCTGGCGCCGTCTTGTTGGTTGGGATCTGTCCTCGTTGTCGTTGTCCCGGTTGCATCTCCTTGGTTCCCTTATAAGGTGGGAGAAGTCGGCGAGTTTGCCGTCCCTGATAGCTTGCTCGAGGGCGTCCTTTAGGTCAAAGCAGTCTTGGGTCTTGTACGTCCCCCCGAAGGGGCGTCTCTCGTGAGTATGCGTCGCATCCCTCGTGGGCGACCGTTGCTGCTGCCGGGATTCCGTCGCGACGGCGCCTCCCCCGAGTATGGGAGGCGCTACCTCGGAACCAGTCCCAGTCTGGACCAGTATGAAATCCATGAACGTCTTTCCCCACAGACGGCGCCAATGTTCGGTAGGTCGGGTACCGGACGGTTCGGGTTAGGATCCTGAGGTCAATGCTTCGGATGGTGGAGGAGCTCGTCTGGCCGTGGTTTCCTGGTTCCGGGTGAGCGAGGTCCCGAGCACTTCTGATGAGAAAGAGGGGGGTGCCACCTGCAAAGACACTCCGACGCCCTTGTCAGAATATGTGCAGGCGGAGAGGGAATGATGTGTGTATGTCACGTACCTTGGGGGGAGAGCCAGTCTCCCCTTATATACATGTCAGTAGCGAGCCCTTCCAGTGGGCAGGCCCACACTCTCGAGGGTGTTGTCACACGGCTGTGCACAAGCCGTACGGGACACGTGTTCGGGTCGGGTGGAGGGCGAACCATCGGGCCGGCGAAAACTCGGGTCGGGTCGACCCGTGCGAGTTTTGGGCCAGGCCGTAACAAATATCACACAAAGGTGGGATCATAGATGAAGTATATTGTCTCTATCAACTTGACAATATTGTTTATGTTACTTGAAAATATCAATGAAGAGGTTAGTGTAATAATTTTTTTTTTTATTTAAGAGATTTTATGTTAGATTAGAAATAGATTTAGAATGATAGTGACATTGTTGATGGTAGTGTTGTTAGATTATAAATGATAATAATATTACGTTAGAAATACTAGCAGTATTGTTATTAGTACAGATGAATACAATTTGAAATAGATTAGTAGTGATTAGAGTTAGGTAAAAATAGATAGGACACGTAGTGACATTGAATTAGAATAAGGTTTAGGATAATGAGTGTGTTGATAAGTTGTATGAATATTTTGGATAAAGTTTGGATAACTTATTTTAATTTATAAAAATTAAAATTTATTAGTTAATTATTATTCTTAGAATTTTTGTTATAATTTTATTTTTCATGCTATTATTTAGTATGTTTTTTTTTTATTTTGATTTCTAATCACTTCAATTATATATTTACCGAATATTAAGTAGCAAAATTTTTTCTTGTGATGTCACCGATCGCAACTCGTTGTATTATCAGCATTAGGAGACAACAGTTATGCCTTTACACAATTGTATTAAAAAAGAGATTGAAAAACTTTTTTTTTTTTCTGTGGCAAAAAAAGGGATAGAAACGAGAGGACTTGGAGTTCAGGAACAAAGAACAAGAAGGCGTTCCTATCCCTATTGACATCCCTAATAACAAACAAGTTACCTAATGCTACTATGTAAAAAAAACACATGTGATGCAAATAAGACTTTAATTTTATGCGTGTATATTTGAAATAATTAATGGAAATATTTATAGAAAATTAAGTATCATAATTTTCAAATAAATAAACACAATTCGAATAATACATCTCACTTTTTTAAGACAACTTTATTCTCAAGGTCAATTAAGGAATATAAAATATTTTTAACAAGAGGACAACTCATGATAAAGAAAACCAAAGAGATTTTTGTACATTATTTTGATCCAAGTTAGTCTTAGTAAAATGAAAAATATTAGGTAATTAACATTTTTTTGCCTTATGTATAAGAATTTGACTTTTATGTTCTATTAATGTAAAAGAATTTTATTCAGACAATTAATTGTGTATTATTATCACATCAAAAAGAAAATAATTAATTTTTAAATTTATTATTTAAAAGATTATCTTATTGCTTAAATATAATTG
>NC_029790.2:120010510-120020470 GCF_000816755.2 Arachis ipaensis
TAATTCGATCTAAATCGTTAATTAGATTAAATCTTAACCATTCATTTAGGAGGTAAATGATTATAAAAGTATAAAAATGGGTGAAAATTTTGGATTAATTTATGGAAATCGTTTGTATAAACACTTGTATAGTGAAATTTTATTATATTTCACTAAGTTTTTTGTGTTCTATTATATTTTTAACTTTTTTATTAAATATTGACGGTTAGAGATGAATAAAAAATGTATTTTTTTTTCAATAATGTTTGGGAGAGTGCTGGATTATTTTTTGTATGCAAATTATTTGACTATAATCTATCTAACAATCTCCATCTCTATAATTGAATTTGATTAGAAAGCAATTTGTCAATAAGTATTCTTCTGTCACTTTGACTCAATTCTCATAAAATCTCCCACTGATTTAAAACAATTGAATTTGATTAGAAAGCAATTTGTCAATAAGTATTCTTCTGTCACTTTGACTCAATTCTCATAAAATCTCCCACTGATTTAAAACAAAATCGTCGACAGCAGGGTTCGAACCTGCGCGGGCGAAGCCCAACAGATTTCAAGTCTGTCTCCTTAACCACTCGGACATATCGACGATGCTGAAAAGGTCCTGCTTTTTATATATATGATGAAACTGTAATGATGTAACCAAACATCACTTTGAATTCTAAGCATACTGGATGTAACGTTATTTGACGCGGTTAAATAAGATGAACCATCCCGTCATCATAAAGAAAGTTGGTAATTTGTTTATTATGAAAAACGTGAGGGCTAATAATTTCTATCAATATTAGTAAATATTTAGTCAATAATTTATTTTTATACCATTAATTTATTTTTATACCATTAGAAATGTAGTATTTAAAATTTAAGATAAGTCAAATATTAATAAAAAAAATTTTTGTTTTTTATCCTCAGATATGCTTTATTGCAATAAAAGGTGCAATTATAAGATCATAGGTCTAAAAGCATCACATTGAAAATGAGAATATTCCTAAATAAAAAACAAAAATGAAAAAATAATGTGTAAAAAAAGGGAAAAATAACGGTAAAAAAGAAGAAGAAAAAATGTTGATTTCAACTTTTGTGGTGGTGCAATCTATGTCTGACGAATTTATCAACTAGAATTAAAGCTTGAAACAAAATTTTTTTAGGCTCAATTTTTTTTCCTTTGAAAATCAGAGTGTTTCTTGCAAGCCATACATTCCATAATAAATACGTAGTTTGGGAGAGGTAAAACAACGAATCCAACCTATTCTTTACTAATTTCGTGAGATTTTTCCATCATTGTTAAGGATGTTAGTTTAGATTTTTGGGAATTAACCTAGCTATAGGCGAGTGGTTCTAGATCCCTTCAACTTTTGGGAAGAAAACACAACAATGGAGTAGCGTTTCTAGTTTTGAACAACAAGGACAATCATCTCCAATTTGGGGGATTTGGTTGTGGATCTTCTTTCTGATAGCAAGTCTATCATGGTTAAGCTTCCGGATGAAGCTTTTGATTTTTGGTTGGCAATGAAGTCCCCAAATGGTGTTCCATCACTCTTTCTTTGAGAATCGTCCATGAAAAAGCTCCGCTGGAGGGTGATAAAATATGTAGGCCACATCATAACCAGCAGCACCGCTGCCACCAGCAGTGCCGCTAACACTAGCGCACATCTGAACTTGGTACACTGTCATCTGTTGCTCCATCCGATGAAGTTGCTCCAGTTGCTCCCTCCACTCCAGCCTGAGCTCGTCCGTATCCGTCACGCGTGTGAGGATCTCCCGATACCTCTTTCGAGTCTCGTTCAGCTCCTAAGCCTGTTCATGAAGGCTTCAGGTGAGCTCCTGCAAAACCTCAAATCAATGCTTTCCTCGGGATCGACGGTTCAACTGGTGGCAGAGGTGGATGTGGAGGTGCGGAGGCTGCTGGCAAGGAACGATCCCAGCCCGTATATACGGTTCTTGTATGGTACTAAGTCGGTCTCGCGCCAAACCACAGCGGGATCGACGACTGAAGCAACAGAGCCACTAGTGTCCTCCCCACTTTGCTGATATTGCTGAGTTGTGGCCTCCAATCTCTGCGTGTAGGACTCCTGTATAACACATGTTATTATGATTAGGATGACAGCTGTACAGTTAATTGAAAATTTTATATCACAAGAATAGATGTTTACTCACATAATGATCCACAGACCACTGATAAGCAAATCTCGCCTTGTTCTCCTTCAAAGTATGGGTGTACTTGAAGGTTTCCGCCAATGTTGCATCGCGATCCAACAACTTCGACTGCACATGTTGCATTGAAACAATATGTTAGGATGCCTACTAATGATATGTCAATGAATATAACTAAATTAATAACAAAATTAGAGAATCTACATACCATCCTGGCCTTAGTCTTCATGAAGGTCGCTGAGCCACCGGTATACTTGGACGACCTAGCCGATGCCCTGTTAGCTCCGTTTATGAGAAGCCGATGCTTGAACCCCTCATCAGTCTCCCAGTGAACGGACAGAGCCTTCTTGATTTCCGAGTGGAGCCAGGAAGTGAGGTGGCCATGCCTCTCATGTACATCCTCCAGCATCTGTTGCAGCCGTCTACCCATACGGTGGTCGTATATCTCCCTGATGATGAGATCATGCTCTTTGTCCCATATAAAGTTCAGCTGTACAAAGAAACTTTAAAATTAGTTAATCAAAATATATCGTATTAAACAAAATAGAAGATATAAACTAGCTAAGAAGGTTTGACTATATTAAATTCTTACCACCCACTTTTGAAACTATTGTTCTCTGGTCTTAGAGGGGATCTTCTTGTAACTCGCCCATGGATGGTCGTACATCAGCTTGATGACGTTGGTCATCATCTGAGTGCATGCGTTGTTGTTTAGTGCAAACCTATTAACAATTCACAAACAAACTAATATGGCAATATAAATTAAAACTTCAGAAGCAAACAACCATAACATATAGAGAATTTTTTAGAAATTTCAGCAGAGTTTCATCTATAACTAGAATGTGCCACAAACTCTATCCATCAATAATTAACTTAAATAACACCAATTGAACACCAGTTAATAATCAAGAAGCAAAATTCATAAATCCACTAAATCCACTAAATTAGAATCAATAATCAAGAATCAATAAACAGGATATATCAAACACTTTCAGCAATTCAAACCTACAACCCTAAACCTACTAAAATTAGAATCAACTATCAAGAATAACCAATCACGATATATCAAACACTTCAGCAGTTGAAACATAAAACCCTAAATCCACTAAAATTAGAATCAATAATCAAAAATCACTAATCACGAGTTATCAAACACTTTCAGCATATAAAAAACTTAAAGTAGTACTTACGACGTTCCGTCATCAGGTCAAATCATCAACCGTACAATGGGAGGTAGTAAAGGGGCATCAGCTGGCTGGCTTCCGTGAGAGGATTCTGACTCCACGGCATCCATTGCTAGAGGTGGCATCGCCGAGATAGTGGGCTACTGAGCAGATGGAGGCGTGTCGTCGCCGTAGACGCAGGGACGTAGTTGGGGTTCGAGACCTTGATCAATGGTTGGTCCGATGCACCCGCAACCTGTGACGTCACTGGAGTAGTCGGAGTACAGGGAGAGGATCCAGAATTTCTAGCAGTACAGGCAGAAACCCTCCCATGACCACGACCATGACCACAACCACGACCACTAGGCTGATCCGCAACACCTCTACTAGTTGTCATATCTGCGAAGAGCATACACCAATTTAAAATGTGCTAAACATATTCACTAATCATTCAAAATGTTTCATCAGAATAAACTTAGTTAAAGAAATAGATTATTATAAACTTTAATTTAAATCAAGTTTCATTGCAATCGCTTTAAAATTAAATTTTGTACAAATTTTCAAAGTTTTGCCCCTGTCCTAGCAATTTCTGAAAAACAGCAGGCAGCAAGGTTTTTACAAAAATCATGAAAAATTCAATTATAACTCATTGCTCTTAATTTTTGGTGGGATTATACTAGACACCTCCAATTTTAATTTAAAATAAGTTTTAGACTCATATCACATCATATGAGAAAGTTATGTAACTTTAAATTCTGTTCTATTTTAATTTTTTCAATCATTATTAAGGCAACATACATGGGTTTAAATTCTAATCTATCTAGTATCCACCAAGAGGCTTCAAACATTATTACTAAGCAACTCAAATGCACAAATTTGATAAACTTTCAAAACATTCTAAATTTGTAAAACAAACAAATCTTAAATCATATAATTTATTTTAATTTCTTCATCATCAAACCAATTTTTATAAATTCTCTAACTGATTCTAAATGATCATCTAGTTGAAGCAGCAAGGAACTTGAAAAGAAAATTAAAGCACCAAAAAATAGTTTTCAAGTAAAAGATTAAGAATAAATTAACAATAATAAAAAATATATATAATGGAAACTTCACTAAGCAACCCGAATGAATAATCAAGACATATCAACAATAATCAACACAAATCCTATTTTATAATAACTAATAAAAAGTAAGAATAGTCGGAGCTTCTGACCTCACTCCAGCGTCGAGAAGAAGAAGAGTAGAAGCTGTGGCTGAAGCGTTTGCAGCAACGACAGCAGAGGCATTTACAGCAGCAGAATGGTGAGATGGTGCCATTGGAGAGAGCTGTCGAAGAGGAGAGAGAGAGAGAGAGAGAGAGAGATAGGAGGGGGAGAGGTTAGAGAGAGAGCAAAATTCGAAATGAAGGGGAAGAGAATTCGCAGTTCAACTTTAGGGCACAATTACCATCGAATTTACTGTCTGATTTAATGCTGTGCGCGTCGCCTAAACGTAACGTTTCACTAAAGTGGCTACTGTTGGGTTTTTTTTACGGTAAATCCGATGCTAAAGTTCGCGCATACTTTTCTCATTTTTCCATTGATTATTAGCGGCAAATTTACCGCCGGAAACGAAAATCTGCCGGTAATGATTTGACATGACGAACCCCACACCAAAAATTGTTGGTAAATCTGCCGGTAAAGCTGACACTAATATGAGACGCTAAATTCGGTGGTAAATCCAACGGTACTCAACGTTTTTCTTGTAGTGCCACTTTGCATAGAACCTCAACTTTTTCATCATAAACCAAACAAAGCTCCATTCCACCCGGTTATACGCCTTGCTCATATCTAATTTCAGAGCCATATTATTTGCACCATAGCTCTTATTCTTCAAATAATACATGCATTCATGAGCCACCATGATGTTGTCACTGATCAATCTACCTCTTATAAAAACACTTTGACTGCCGCTGATAATTTGATTCATGATTGGTTGTAATTGGTGAAGTAGGACCTTGGAGATGATCTTATAGAAAATAGTGCTCAAACTTACAGGGCAAATCTGATTCATAGTTGTAGCATTAGAAATCTTGGGAATAAGATAAATTTGTGTGGTTGAAGCCTTTGAAAATTTTTCTCCTTCCAAAAAAACTTTTTACCGCACGACAAACATCTCTATTAATTATTTCCCAATAAAGCTGAAAAAATTTTGCCATGAAACCATCATCCTCCGGGGCTGCCGTTGGGATAATTAAAAAAACTGCATGCTTAACTTCTGCATCACTGTTTGGTTTAGTGAGGGACCAATTAGTAGTTGAAGAAATGTTCTTCTGGACCCCATCCAATATGGCTGAAGGATCCTGAGGTCTTCTAGTAGTAAAAAATTCCTCAAAGTATCTTCTAGCTCTATCTCCAATAGCTTCAGACGTAGTACACCACTGTTCATTCTCATCCTCCAATTGCCAAATTTTGTTTCACCTATGTCTTTCTTGAGTTTTGGAATGGAAAAAATGGATATTTTAATCACCCCACTTAGGCCAACCAAATCTTGATTTCTCTTTCCATAATTGTTCTTCTTGAAAGTAGGCGTTAGTCAATACTTCCAACTAAGTTTTTTTTCCTCTTTGGGTTTCTCTTTCCATACTTCCAACTGAGTTTCATTTCTTTCACGGCCTTTCTAGTATTTCCAGCACCTGAAGCTTATCAAGAAATAATAGCCATTCCACATTTTCTAATTTTTGAAAAAGTTGGAACATGGCTGATCCCTAAATTTCCAGCTGCCATGAGTTTGTAACGATATTATCAAATGCCTCCTCACCACACCACCTTTCTTGAAACCTGAAACGGCATTTACACTTAGGAACCAAAGAGTTAGACATCATTATAATAGGTTTGTGGTTTGATCTTAGATCACAAAGGTGAGTAATTGTGGCCATAGAATATTTTTCTCGGAGTTTACAATCTTTACACCTTCCTTCAAAACCAGAGCTAGTCTACCAACCAGTCCAATCGCATCCACACAAAAGTTGCTTGTGAAACCACAATGTTGAATATGGTCTTTCTATAAACAAGGTCTGATGTTTGGTTTCACAGATAAACATCACCTCGGGGGAATGTGATCTTTGTATCCCTTTAATATTGTGAACTACAAGAGTTTCTCCAAACTTCGACAGTTCCACATTAAGATTCTCATGGCCACTTGGGTCTCTTGTTTGGGTTGGCACCCTTACCCCCAGCAGTGAGAATTCCTTCTCCTCCAACCACTATTCCTTTCACTTTTACGCCCGCCAAAGCTGTTGTTCTCCTGTTAACACCGATCACACTATTGCTTTGCAAGCCAGTTTTAACTTCTCTTGCCCAATGCTTGATTTTTTGCCTTTTTAGTCTTTTCGATATAACTCCTTGTATATTACCAATCTGAAATTCACCAAACTGTAATTCCTTGACAGCATTGTTGTGACTAGGGTTTTGCAAGAAATTACTGCAGTCTTCTTATTCTGCCAAAGGGATCATTTTCTGTTTGGAATTAAGATCAGCCGGTTCCATCACCATTCCTTTGCTCCTAGCGGTATTTGAATTATTCTCCTTCCTCTAGTCTTTAAAGGAAAATTTTGCAAAGCTACTAAGCAAGCTAATTGGAATGGGCTTGCTATTAAATCTTTCATTCTTCCCCTGTTTTGGCCATAATTTAGGTTATAGTTCTCCTTAGAGTCTTCAATCTTCCACCTATACTATCAACCTTTAGGTCTTCCTTCCAACGCATGTTTGGCCTCTGATAATCCTTAGAACTCTCAATAAGTTCATTACAATGTCGTGGTTCATGTCCAAGTTCATAGCCACAAAAATTGTAATAAATCCCTAATTGTTCATATTTGAGTAGGATTTTAGTTATCGATTTATCAAGACTCGCGATTTTAATCGATTGTCTCAGTGTTTTAGACATATTCAGATTAACTCGTACCTTCATAATTTGATCTTCTTTTAACCGCATTGCGACCGCACTTACCTCCAGAATCGGCCCTAATTTTTCACCAATTTATCTTGTTGCCTCCTTAGTCTTGCAAAATTCAGATATTCCCCGCATTTGGATCCACATCAAGATCATAGTAAAATTCTCCTCCTCAATATTCATCCTCAGTACATATGCCATTTTCTCAGATGGATTAGAAATGGTTTGAATAGCTATAGGGACCGTTCTCCACTCTCAGTAATTCAGTTTCATTTGCAAAGAAGAATTGGAAAACATTGTTACCATGAGCCTTGGTTTGTAAACCCTCTAGATGATTCCATATTGCTGTAGATGCTGTATTCATAGTCCCAATTCTAAAGTCTCTATTAGCCATAATTCTCCCTATTAGACTTCTGGAATAGTCTATTATCCCATCACGTGCATCCTCTTTCTCCAAGAAAACAATCTCCACCTCTTGGTCATTGCTCTGATGCAGGATATCCACCTTTTCACATACTCTCGATGACATCGTAGCTCTTACTTTTACTAATTTCCAAGGCAAAGATTTGAATTCTTGCCTTAGAAGGCATACTCACTCTCATGCACACAAAACCCCAAAAGGGCACACTCACTCTCACGCATACATAATTACAAAGTAAGTAAAGTAATGAAAAATTTTGTTGATTATGTAGTATTGTTCTTTTATTATTTGCAAAGGTATTACTATAGTAGTAGCATTGATGCAACTTTGTATATTTCACTTTGGATTGAAATTATGACATAAAATTACATTAATAAAAAATATTAATTTAAAAATTTAATGGTTCAATTTTGATTAACTTAGGAATTTCCAATCTTGGTATCAAAATTGACTCTAAAGCTGTTGTTGAATAGTATATAAATAGATATTGATGGGCACCCTGTGAAAGAGCCTAGCAGCAGAAACAACACAAATATCCAACACAAGAATAATATGGAAGCACTCACAACACAATATGGCAGCAACTATGAACAAGCAAATATAGCAAGTAAAGCAATAATAAGAACACACCGAGATTTTAACGTTGAAAACCCCCTCAATGTGAGAGGTAAAAACCACGAGTCGTCTAGACCAATGAAATAGCTTCATTATAATCAAATGAGTTACAAGAGAGTCTCAAACAAAGCACAAAAATGTGCATATAATCAGCCAAAACATCAAAGCACTAAAACTTACAAATGAGAAGCAAGAAGATGAAAAATATCCAAAAATAGAGCTGCTGTTCGAAGCCTATTTCTCCCTCTGCATACCTCAATTAAAATCTCTACCGTTCAGAATGAAGAACAAAATAAGAAGAATCTTCAGTCCAACTTTCAAATTGATCCAATGGTGAAAGTATGAGAAACTGCTGTTTAAAGATTACTGCTTTGTGTAAAAATAGAAAACCTATTTTCTCTCTTGCGAAGCTAATTTTTCCCATTGCAGAGTTCCAGGCCACATCTCCACCATCCAAAATGAAGAACAAGATGAGAGAAACACACAGTTCAAATTTCAAGCCGATTTGAAATACAAGATGAGAGAAACACACAGTTGTGAACGAATGAGAAACTGTCATTTGAAATTTACTGCTTTGCATAAAAACGAAAATTCTATTTTTCCTTTTCTTTCTCTCTTTAGTGGCTACACTCTCTACCTCTCAATGACCACAAAATATAATTAGGATTGTGGTACAATGGGTGTAAAGAGACACCCTCAAAAAGTTGGACTTGGGCCTCATAAAGAAGAGAAAAAACCCAACACCCTGCTACGTCAATGATTATGGCAATAAGAGATTGTTGTAAAAGATTCAATGACAGAGATATTCACCATGAATTCAGAGAGACAAATACGTGAGTGAATGGACAGGCGTTTTATGGCCATGGCTTACAATTTGAATGTCACATTTTCTATGCTCTTCTCCCTTGTATTTCTTTATGTTTTGCTGTAGACTAGTTTGGCACAACCTTTTTTACACTAATTCCTATATATGTAATTCTATGTCTTCTATTTGAAAATTTTTCATGGTATAAAATTAAATTGAATTCTATAAAAAATTTAATTTTAGTCAGAATTAAATTGAATTCTAATGTTTGGAATGAATTAATAAAATTATAGAATTAAATTAAATTATAATATTGAACCATCAAAAACTAACTTGTTGAGTGGTCTAATGATATAACAAGTAAAAAAATCAGTTATTACCAGCAAATTATATAAAATAGAATAAAATTATACTTTTTGCTAGTGTCATGATTGACACAACTTCACTTGAAATATTCAGACGCGTTGACAAATGTTTGATATCATTAATCTAAGTTAAACAAATTAAATCTACATATGTGGATATTTTTTTAGATCTACATATAACCTTCCAAAAAAATAGGTATATATTATATTAAGTGAGTGAAGGAAGGAGAAGAGAAGAAAATGAAGGTGGTGAGAGAACAAAGAATGTGCTGAAAGGTGGGAGGCGTTGAGAGAAAGTGAGTGAGAAAAATTAAAAGTATTTAGATTATAAGGACATTTTAGACATTTTAAGTTTTAAGTGAAATCTTAATGGAATAGAATTCCAAATCAAACTTATTTCGGTTGGAATTAATTTTAAGAAAAAATAATGGAATTGAAATTGAATTCAATTTTTATGGGAATTGAATTTCAAGGAATTTCTAAATACCTTGTTAGCTTCTCAACCCCGTA
>NC_029790.2:120020496-120029254 GCF_000816755.2 Arachis ipaensis
AGTTCAATATCATATAAGTATCCTATTTAAAAGTTAGAAATTTTCATAGGAAAAAGTAGCAATAAACTAGGTCATCTAATATATTTCTAAATTCTAATAAACAAAACCACAAATTGCGATGGTTTGTTATAGAATTTTCAATAGTCAAATCAGATTTCAATCTATTCAAAATAGTGTTGTCCGCAAATAAGTGCAACAAACTAATTTCAAATGGTTTTTAGGGAATTTTTTTGAACTCCTTTGTTAACACTATAATTTTATTTTCCTTCTTGAACTTGTTATGAATGAAATAGTATATTTTTGACACCCACATTTTGTGAGTACCCATTCTTACTTTTATTCAAAATCATTCACAATAACTTGAAGGAACAAAGTAAGATGCTACAAAAAGAAAAATTAAAGACAAAAATATGTATCAAAAAATGGTAGGACAAATCTATGTACCAACTAATCCTATTCTTTTTACACCCATAATTACTTACACACTCCAATTTTGTTGATGATTGAGTGATTGATGGGTGAGTTTCAAGAGAAGCTTGTGTCATTGTATAGGAGCAAATGGCTTGTGTTTGTGGCCGCAATGTGGTTACAATCATGTGGGGGGATAGGGTACTTGTTTGGGAGCATATCACCGGTGATAAAAGAATCCCTTAATTATAACCAGAAGCAACTTTCTATGGTTGGTATGGCCAAAGATCTTGGTGACTCTGTTGGGTTTGTCACTGGTATTTTATGTGAAATCTTGCCCCTTTGGGGTGCAATTCTTGTTGGTTCTCTCCTCATCCTTTTTGGCTATGGCTAGGTTTGGTTGCTTGTCACTAGAAAAGTAGCACCTCTACCCTTATGGGCTGTTAGTGTTCTCTCTTTCTCTTTGTGCACATATACGTACACACGCCTACATTAAAATCAGTCACCAAATTAGTGACTCTTATAAATATTTGTTGCAATATGAAATGTACATTAATGAGTTAAATAATATATGTATTTATATACATTGAATAATGCTAGGTAACCAATAACTTTCTTAAACAATGTGAACAACCACTAATCAAATCAAAACACACTACACCTCTAAATTACCCACCTAAATATTAATATTAGAATAACCATCCACACACCTAGTGAAATGAACATCCGATATATCCATTGTTTATATTATTTAGTATTTTCATTGTCTACCTATACTTATCCTACACAAATACATAATGACTAATTTAATAGTTAATTTCAATATACACACATAATTTTTTATAGAAAAGTCTTTTCCTTCAATTTCTATAAAAAATCATACTTCAATCTAGGCTTGTAATGTAGTACTAATTTTGATCTTTACTGATTTGAATTAATCATTTTCTGAAAATCCTCCATATTTACCCCCATAAACTTACTGCCTTCTGAAAACTCAATCCATGTTTTTTGTATCAATTTAATTTTTTTTTTTGTGAGAAAACCTAAGATGCTACTAGGCTAATTCTAGAATCAAATAGTAATATTGATCTTTACACCCTACCCAACATGTAACCAACATACACTTGATATAAAGTTATAAATATAATGATTGATGCATGTATGTTTTCTATGAATCACAGTCAAGTAATAAGAGGATTATCTATTTGTATGCAGATTTGTGCTCTAATATTTATCGGAACAAATGGCGAAACGTACTTCAACACAGTGTCCTGGTGTCATGTGTCCAAAATTTTCCAAAAAGCCGAGGTCCTGTGGTTGGAATTCCGAAGGAATTTGCAGGACTTAGTGGTGCAATATTAACACAAATATATGCAGTAATCCATTCCCCTGACCACACATCATTGATATTTATGGTCGATGTTGGTCCAGCCATGGTGGGAGTAGGCCTAATGTTCATTGTTCAACCAGTTGGAGGGCGCAAACAAGTGCGTCTATGTCCATCTGATGACAAAAACTTCGCATTCATCTATGGAGTGTGCCTCCTATTGGCTGCTTACTTGATGGGAGTCATGATTGTCCATGATCTAGTTTACTTGAGTAACACGGGAATCACTATTTTCACAATCATCTTATTCTTGATCTTCTTTGTCCCCTTTGCCATTCCCATTTTGCTAGCTTTTGGCAAAAGTTAGAAGCCGAAACCTCCAGAGGAAGAGGCATTTCTTCCTATGGCGCAAAGTAATAAGCCCATGCAAGAGTTTGAGGAGGCATTGTTAAGTGAGGTGGAAGAGGAAAAGCCCAAGGAAGTGGACTTTCTTTCGGCGCAAGAAAGGCGAAAGCGAATGGTGCAGTTGCAATCGAAGCTAGTCTAAGCAGCAGCAGAAGGAGCAGTGAGAGTTAAGAGGAGGAGAGGGCCCCACAGAGGAGAGGATTTTACTTTGAGACAAGCTTTGATTAAAGCAGACTTTTGGCTTCTCTTCATTTCCATGATCATGGGCTCTGGATCTGGCTTAACAGTAATTGACAATCTGCGTCAGATAAGCCAGTCTCTTGGATATAAAAAAGCACATATTTTTATTTCCTTGGTTAGTATTTGGAACTTCCTCGGTCGTGTTGGAGGAGGTTACGTCTCTGAGCTTCTTGTCGGGTACAAATTAAAAAATAGATCATATACTAATAAAATGATCAAATTGGTTCCTGAATTTACTAATTGTGAATCTCCATCCCTAATTCAATTGTCATTAACATAGGGCTGACGTAAATTATTACAGTATTAGTGTGATAATCCTAACGATAAGGTAACGTGACTAAAATTTTAGTAACATCATCGGTACTTTAACTTTCCATGTCATCATTGTGTTAACAGCAGTTGAAATAAAGACTAATAGAGATTCACAATTTGTAAATTCAAACAGAAAATTTTAGGGATCAAACAGACTAATACCTCTCTATCATATAATTTGTTTTTCCAATTCAATTACATATTTGCTTATTCTTCGTTCAGGGATTATGCGTATCCAAGACCAGCTGCTCTCGCAGTGTTTCAACTTATCATGACCTTTGGGCATGTCTTCATTACCATGGGATGGCCAGGGTCCATGTATGTCAGCACTCTACTCATTATACTTGGTTACGGTGCTCATTGGGCAATTGTTCCTGCCACTGCCTCTGAATTATTTGGTTTGAGAAACTTCGGTTCCTTGTACAATTTTATTACTCTGTCAAACCCCATGGGAACTCTTGTCTTCTCGAGTATCATTGCAAGCAAAATCTATGATTATGAGGCAGAGAAACAAGCTCGAGGTCTTCATGCTAGTGACCCACTAGAGTGTAATGGTTCCATATGCTTTTTCCTCACTTCCATCATCATGGCTGGGTTATGTATCGTGGGGGCACTCTTATGCATGGTTCTAGTGTTCCGAACAAAGATTGTTTACGCCAACCTATATCGTAAATCTTCTCGCCATAATTTTCGATAGTTCAATTTTTTTATAGAAAGGGGTTGCAAAAGTCAAGCATATGCATGTGACAGAATTTAACTTGAAGAAGAAAATCAAGGCTTTCAATTTGGTAACTAGAGTTTTGCTAGATAGCATGCTTATGAAAAATGCTGTGTCAGTTGAGATCCGTTATATACAATTGTGTGAAAAAATGCGACATGATGTGTATCATGCTTTATCTAACCTAAGTTCAAATTCATTATATTTTTGTAACTTAATTCTAAATGTCACACTTTTGGAGGTCTGTTTGATTTTTCTTGTATTGAGAAAAATTTTCGGAATATGATTCTGTTGCTGATTAGAAAACTCTTATATGGTCTCCCATCGAAGAAGAGTCATGGTTCACTTTGTTGGTTATGTGCATACTAATGCATCTTTTACGCTAAAAAACATTTTGTTCATTCTTATGTTTAATGTAACTTAATATAAGAAAAAGTTGCCCACCCTGTTAAGTTTTGACTCTTTCCACATACAAGAGATCAAGTAGAAGTAACATGATGGAATTTTTGTAGGAAATCTTGAACCCAAAACTCATCACAAAAAAAGTCTACCTAATTAACACCTCTAGCTAATTTTTTAATAAATCAGAAAATTTTATAAAAAAAAAATCTAAAATTTAACCAAAAAAATATTTAAAATTATTGAAAAAGAACATTCAAAATCCAACAAAAAAAAATCTAAAATCAGTAAAAATAACATCCAAAACCTAAAAAAATATTTAAAATTATTGAAAAAAAACATTCGAATTTGCGAGAAGCTCCAACTAGAGACGAGAACAGCGTATTTGACGGCAAGGAATATTTCTTGTGCTACGACAGCGGTGGTATTCTACGATGAACGGCGACGCTGGAGGAAGAACGGAAGAAACATCTAACACCTAACAAAAATATTCGAAATCAGTGAAAAAGAACATTCAAAGACTAACAAAAAAAACATCCAAAACCTAATAAAAAGAATCAAAACCTTAAAAAAAAATCTAAAACCCAACACAAAGAAACATCTAAAACAATTTTCAAAAAAAATCCAAAATCTAAGAAAAAATATTCAAAACCTAACAAAAAGAAATATCCAAAACGATTACAAAAAAAAATCCAAAACTAAAGAAAAAAAAAAGAGCATTCAAAATCATTGCAAAATAGAGCATCCAAAACCTAACAAGCAAAGCAGTAAATAGTGATGGTGGAGGACAGATTATAGTGCAATAGTGAAGACAGCCGTGTGGAGGAGTGTTGTTGTTTGGGAAGAAGCCGTGAGAGAGGAAAAGGAAGGATGATAGTTTCAAATCTTTTTTACTGTAAAGGAAAGAGTAAAAATTAGCTGTAGTTGGTTCATACCCTAGTTGGTTAACTAACATAATTGCTCTTTATAATAAGATGTGTCATATGTCATTCACTACAAGAAAAATGCTGAATACCATCAAATTTAGTGTTGGATTTACCGACGGATTTGATAATAAATTTTCGGGTAAAAAATTACTGTCGAATTCTATTTTTCGACTGTAATATTTGGAAGGAAGAAAAGATTCATTGGCATGAGCATTACCGTCGAATTTATTGGCGGATAAATTTGACAGTAACATTGATTAGAGAACATGCATTTTAGAGCACCCATGAAGCTTTAACGTTGAATTTATAAATCCGAGGGTAAGCATGCCCTAAATTCGAACTGAAAACCCTCTTGCCTCTAATTTCAAATTACTCTCTCTACTCACCCTCTCGCCTTCTATGCTCTCTCTAATATTCTCTCCAGAAGCACCCTCTGACGGTTCCCTCTCAACATCTGGCTCTCCTTGTTCGTCTTTCTGTGTCGGTTCTGCCAAACTGCCGCTACTGTTTTTGCCGCTGCTCCCTCCAGGTAGCACCACCTTCTCGCACTTCTTAAATTTGGTTCTAACTTGATATTATGAATTTCTGATGACTGTTAATATTGGATGGTGTTAGAAGTTGAGAATAGATTTTGAAATGATTTATTTATTGTGTTGTTTGAATTCTACATTTTAGTAAGTACTGGTAATTAGGGCTAAGATGATAATTTAGGATCAGTTATAGAACTTATAAAAATTAGTTTAATGATGAAAAAATTAAAATACCTAATTAGTCAGGTACTCAAGTAATTAGTTAACAAAGTAAATCATATAAGTCCTAATAGAACTTAAATTTAGAGACAACCACATATTTTTAACATTAGCTTGAATAAGGTCTAGTAATTTATACAAACTAGAATTTAAAATTTTTATTTGAATTTAGTAAACTATGTGAAGTAATACTTTTTAGAGTGATTTAGGCCTTTGGTTTAATATTTTGGTTAGAATCAAAGTTTTAAGCTTAGATAATATTTAACCTTATCAATCTAAGAGTGGAGTTAGAAAGAGAACATCATTGATATTAGACTAAAATAATTGGTAATTTAGTATCCTTAAGGTTAAGTAACTAAAGATTGAAAATAAAAATGTGCTAAATTAAAATCTTTATTGAATTCTCAATGCTTGATGATATGCATGCTTTATTAGTTCTAAAGTTTGAGAATAGATTTTCTGATGGATTAGTTAGGTTTAGATTCAAGGGTTCTAACTTTGTAAAGTTTCGTATTTTATTATTATTTGTTAAGTTATTTTTTATGTGTTGTGGCTATTTTTGAATTTTAACTTATGATTGATTCTCTGTAGAGTTTGTTTGATTATTGTGCGGTTTATCACCTTGAAGGTTAGCATTTTTTATAGGGAGGGGGAGAGTTTTTATTGGTATTCCTGGAACTTCTCAATCGTCCCCTCTACTACAACCACCCCTGTGACATCACAGGCAATGGGTGCACATGAAGAACCAGCCATTTATCATAGTCCCTAATCCCAACTACATGACTCCTTCTGCTACGCCACCCTGCAACCAGGAAGTCGTCCAGCTGCTTCACTAAAGTGGAATCCTCCACCACCTCCATCCGCTCAGTAGCTCATTATTTCAAAAATGACGCCTCCAGCGATAGACACTGTGGTGCCAGAATTCTCTCATGGATCCCAGCCAGATGCCCCTCCACCACCTCCCATCGTACGGATGATGATTTGACCTGATGGTTTGACATCGTAAGTACTATTTTAAGTCTTTTATATGCTATTTTTAAGTCTTCCATTTTAGTTAGTTAGTTTAATTTAGTTAACTAAATTTTCTAGTTTAGTAGATTTAGGTTATTAAGATAGGTTTGATTTAAGTTAGTAGGTTTGAACTGTTGAAAGTGTTTGAAAATTCTTGATTGTTGATAAATATTACTGCTTAACACTACAAAAAAAATGTTGAGAACCGTCAGATTTAGTATCAAACATTAGCGGCGAGTTTTCCATCAGATTTACCATCGAATTTGGAAATAAATTTGTTACCCTAAATTTTACCGTCAGAGTTGCTGTTTCGTCGATAACGTCCATGGTAAAATTTGGAGGGAAGAATTAAATTTTGGCGTGCTAGCTACCGTCGGATTTATTAGCGAGTAAATTTGACACTGAACTTTGTTTAGTGAAACTGTGCATTTTGGTTACACGCACCACGTTACCGTTGGATTAAACCGCCGGTAAATCCTACAGTAATTGTGTCCTAAATTCTTACTGCGAACCCTCTTCCCTTTTATTTCAAAATTGATATCTCTCTCTAATCTCTCACCTTCCTCTATTTCTCTCTAACCTCTCACCTCTCAGTCTCTCTCTAGCCCCTGTCGCTGCTGCAAAGGCTGTCACTGCTGCTGCCTTCCTGCCGTTGCTCCCTTGCCTCCGCTGGAAAGGCCACCGCTACTCGAACTGCTCATTTTCGTCTTCTCTCTTCTAATTGCTTTGCATTCCATGTTTTTATTGAATCTATTTTTTACTCTGTTTAATTTTTGCTTAGTTAATCTTAATTTTATTTAGTTAGTTATTTTTTTAGTAATTAATTTAGGTAGATTAATTTCTTTTTAGTTGATTTTGGGTGGATTTCTTTTTGGTTGATTTTAGGTGGTTAGGTTAGGATAATTTAGTTAGATTGATAGGTTCTGATCTCTGCTCAATATATTTGGAATTATTATATGAGATTATCGATTCTTGTTGCTGGGATTTTTTGAACTGGTCTGAATCATTGATTTCTGCATTTTACTATTAATTTGGCTAAAGAATTATTGCTGAATTGTTTGAGCAATGCTTAACTATTTTGATGATTCACTGGTTGCTGTTGCTTTGTTAGAAAATTACTTTTTTAATGCTTATTTTGCTGACGTATATTGTTGCTGGAACTGCTGGTTTATACTAATTAATTACAGTGTTTTTCCATATACCTTGCTAATGATGTTTCATCATGTTATTTTTTGCTTTCTTAAGTTTGTATTTCAAATATTTTGGATTGTTATAATGCTTTAAAAGTTAGAATGTTTTGAAAAATTGTTAACAAAGTTAGAATGCTTTGAGAGTTAGAATGCTTTGTTAGAATGCTGTGAAAGTTAAAATACTTTGAAAAGAAAATAAGATAGAAAAGAAGATAGAATAAAGTTAGAATACTTTGAAAGTCTAATTTAATTATTTTAAAACTAAAACACTATGTAATTTCCGTTTTTTTATTTACTAAACTAAACCACTTTTCGAGTTATTTGTTATTTCTTGAGTTTCTTCTTATGTTATTATTTATTTGTGTTTGTTATGTTATTAATATATTCGCTGTACAAACATGATGATAGGCAGCAGAGGTAGGTCGAATGGGACACGTGGTCGTGGTAAAGGGTGGGCTTCTACCGAATCCCCCAGGGATTACCAGTCATCGCCCTCTACTCCAGCTATCCTGTCGACCCCTGTGACGTCACAGGCGGGTCTATTGGACCAGCAATTTATCTTGGTCCCAAACCTGAACTGGGTGCCTCCTTCTGCTACGCCCCTTACAGATGCAGCGACAATGTCGACAAACCCTGCGGTGGGTGATAACTCCAATGCCCCAGAGCAGCATGCCCCTCCACCACCGCCTTTCATTCGGCTGAGGATTTGGCTCGATGGCATGCAGTCGTGAGTTCAATTTTTTAATATTAAGTTTGTTTATCTTAAGTTTGTTTATCTTATGTGTTTGTTAATGTGAGGTTTATTCTCTGACAGGTGTGCACCGAACCTCAATGCTTGCACACAAGAGATATCCGAGGTTATTAAGTCCATGTACGACAATCCGTGGACGACCTACATGTAGCTCCCGGCTAAGATCAGAGAGCGTTGGTTTCAGAAGTGGGCAGTAAGAACCTAATTTGGTTAGAATTAATTTACTGTATTTGAACTGTATTTTATTCCAACTAACTAATGTTGGTGAATCACTTCGTGCAGTTGAAATTCATATGGGATGTGGAGCATAACCTCATGATTC
>NC_029790.2:120029283-120030558 GCF_000816755.2 Arachis ipaensis
CTTCAGCAGACGATGAGCGATGTTCGTCAGGGTAAAGACCACCTGACATCGTGGATTTGTCCAAACATCAAGAGTGAACTAAAGGCTCATTTTAGAGATAACGAGGGGTTCAAGTATCGCCGTCTGATGAACATCGCCAACAAGGCTTCGCCCAGGTCATCAAGGTATACGGGTGGGTCGACGACCTTCATGAAGACGAAGACGAGACTGGTAAGAATTTTGGCATTGTTTTATGTTATAGTAGTTACTTGAATTAGTTTTTTAATTTGTTCAATTATTTTATACTTTACTTTTTCTGTTGATATATACTTATATAGTCCTGTATGAACTAAACTGAGCTGAGCTGATATAAAACTGCTTCGTCGGTCTAATTTTCTTTTTGATTATCAAGTTACTTAAGTAGTTAGTAGAGTTTAGTTAGTTTAATTTTTAATTTTAATGGATTTAGGTGGTTATGATAGGTTAGATTAAGCTCTGAGATTACTGAAAAATGTCAGATTATTGAACTGTTTGCTGATTCTTGTTGTTGAAATTATCTGAAAAATGCTTAACTGTGAAAATAATGATGGATATTTGGTTTGGATGGAACCCTTCAAGGGTGGCTAAATCCAAATTTCAGAAAAGACTCTGTCGAAATTTTTATAAAATTTTCAGTTAAATCGAAAAAATTAAAATTATATTTTCAAAATTAGAATTAAGATTTCTTGCTTCATATATGTTTGACTGTCATTATTTAATTTGTTAGTTTATTTTATTTTTTAGTTGATATATTAATTTGTAGTCTAAGTCATTGGATCCTGAGGCGACACTGGCGGAGACCTTCAAGTATATCCATACTTTGAAGGCAAACAAGGAGAAATTTACTGATGAGCAATTGACGGCCGATTATGTGAGTTTAAATTAATCATAAATTTCAACTTTATTTTGTTTAAAGTCAATTATTTAACTATTATCCTAATAACAACTAACGTGTGTGACGCATGAGGAGTATCAGCAGAGGTTGGAGGCCGCGACCTAGCAATCTCGGCCGCCTAGTAGAGCCGATAAAGCCGGCTCTGAGACCTCAGTTGTGGATCACGACAGGATTTGGTGCAAGACCGCTTCTAAACCCCACAAGAATCACCGCTTCAGGTTGGGCTCGTTCCTCGCTAGTGGCCTACGCTCCTCTGTGTTGATAGCTTCCTCTATCTCTTTGATGAGCGGATAATTTATACGCTTTTTGACATTGTTTTTAGTATGTTTTTAGTAGGATCTAGTTACTTTTAGGGATGTTTT
>NC_029790.2:120030732-120040098 GCF_000816755.2 Arachis ipaensis
GTGTAATCACGATTACGCGTACCAAGTTGCTCACGTTGCCAGGGATTGTTCGAGCCTGGACATCACAATTTCGTGCACCAAGTTTTTGGCGCCGTTGCCGGGGAATTGTTTGAGGTTTCGGCAAGCTTTTGGTCCGGTAACATCAGTGCCAGATTCCCTTTTGATCCGGCAACAGCACCAAGTTTTTGGCGCCGTTGCCGGGGATGGTTCGAGTTTGGACAACTGACGGTTCATCTTGTTGCTCAGATTAGGTAATTTTCTTTTTGTTTTGTTTTCAAAAAATTTTTCAAAAAGCTTTCAAAAATTTTTCTTTTGTTTTCGAAAAAAAAAAATTTTTACTAAAAATAATGTTTTCAAAAATAAATTATTCTATGGCTTCAAAATTTTTAAGAATGAATTCTAGTGTTTCATGAAGCATGTTGAAGCCTATCTGGCTGTAAAGCCATACCCAAACTGCTTTGGGATTGGCTAATCACTTCAGTAGAGTCATGCCCAATCCTTCTGGATAGGGTATGTCAGGCTTGTCATGTCTGAATTACACTCATATTTTGATTGGAGCTTTTAGACTAACATGGCAAGATTCCTGGAATTCATATTAAAAATTTTGGAATCCTTTCTTTTTCATATAATTTTCGAAAAATATAAAATAAAAATCCAAAAAAAAAAAATTAATTAGAAAATCATAAAAATCAAAAATATTTTGTGTTTCACATGCCTAAATTGGTGCAGGGATGTGAATGCCTTGACATCTCAGGATCTGTAGACCCCACAGGATCCCCACCTACCTCATCATCTCTCTTCCCATTCATGATCTTCCCTTCTACTTTCCATTTACCACTTACATCCATACAACCACTACCTTCAAAATTCAACATCTCTCTCCCACCCAATCCCACCCATATGGCCGGATACACACTCCCATCCATCTCCTCCATATCTTCTTCTTATTCTTCTATTCTTTCTTCTTTTGCTCGAGGGCGAGCAACATTCTAAGTTTGGTGTGGTAAAAGCATAGCTTTTTTGTTTTTTCCATAACCATTGATGGCACCTAAGGCCAGAGAAACCTCTAGAAAGAGGAAAGGGAAGACAAAAGCTCCATCAAGGGTCTATAGCTCAGTGGTAGAACATTTGACTGCAAATCAAGAAGATCCCTGAGATACCTCAGGGGATACATTTTCTTCCACACAATTATTGGAAGCAACTAAGGGTGGAACATCAAGAGCACTCCATCATCCTTCATGAAATCAGAGAAGATCTAAAAGCAATGAAGGAGGAGCAGCAAAGACAAGGAAGAGACATAGAAGAGCTCAAGGACATCACCAAGGTGGACTCATTCCTTGTTCTTACTTTCTCTGTTTTTTTCGTTTTCTATGTGCTTATCTGTGTTTGTGTCTTCATTACATGATCATTAGTAGTTAGTAACTCTGTCTTAAAGATATGAATGTCCTATGAATCCATCACCTCTCTTAAATAAAAAATGTTTTAATTCAAAAGAACAAGAAGTACATGAGTTTCGAATTTATCTTTGAACGTAGTTTAATTATATTGATGTGGTGACAATGCTTCTTGTTTTCTGAATGTATGATTGAACAGTGCATATGTCTTTTGAAGTTGTTGTTTAAGAATGTTAAATATGTTGGCTCTTGAAAGAATCTGTGACAGGGTGCGTGAGCATATTATTCACTGAGAGGAGGGGATGTAGCCACTGACAACGGTGATGCCCTTGCATAAAGCCAGCCATGGAAAGGAGTAAGACTGATTGGATGAAGATAGCAGGAAGGCAGAGGTTCAGAGGAACGAAAGCATCTCCATTCGCTTATCTGAAATTCCTACCAATGAATTACATAAGTATTTCTATCCCTGTTTTATTATATAATATTCGAAAACACCATTATCACTTTATATCTGCCTGACTGAGATTTACAAGGTGACCATAGCTTGCTTCAAACCAACAATCTCCGTGGGATTCGACCCTTACTCACGTAAGGTATTACTTGGACGACCCAGTGCACTTGCTGGTTAGTTGTATCGAAGTTGTGAACCCTGGTATTGGCACCATGTTCTTGGCGCCATTGCCAGGGAAAGAAAGAGCCATAAACTTTACATAATTAAAGTGTAATCACGATTACGCGTACCAAGTTGCTCACGTTGCCAGGGATTGTTCGAGCCTGGACATCACAATTTTGTGCACCACTCTTCCTCTACCGCCAGCACTACTGATCCCCAGGAAGTTGCCGACTTGAGGAAGGAGGTGCAGAAGCTAACACAGGAGCTTCACCAATAGCAGGAGCGGTCTGAGCAGAGGTATCGAGAGATTCTTACACTCGTTACCATCAGCTCAAACCTGACGGAGAAGCCAAAGTAGCTCGATCGGTTACGGCAGCAGATGGAAGAGTACATCTAGCAGATGCGCTACTGGTGGGGCTCCGATGGTAGCACCTACTCTGTCGCCTCAGCAGGGAGACCACAACGCCGACGATGATGACAACGACGATTATCAGGATCTGTAAGGGTTAAGGTTTTATGCATTTTGTTTGTTTAGGGTACAGTACTTTACTTCTGTGACATTTTCTTGTATTCATACCATTTATTTTTAATAAAATAATTTGTTGATTTCTACTTGTTTTAGATTTCTGATAACAATTTTGTTAACAAGAGTTTTAATTTAATTTGACTGTTAGTTGTGGCTAAACTGTGCCAAAAAATAAAAATAAAAAAAGCCTATCGGCGGATGTACCATCAATTCGATAGGAATCATCAACTCAGACTTGACAATCCATTGAAGACACCGACAAAAAATCCGCTGGTAATTAGCGTCGAACAAAAAAAAAATCTGCTGGTAGGGTTTTTTGGTGCCGTTTGTACTGTCAACTACAGGACGACGGTAAATCTGACAGTAATCTATTTTAGCAGCAGATTTATTTGATTAATCCGATGGTAATCGACGTTTTTCTTGTAGTGTAAGTCATATAATTCCATATTGGTTTGTTTGTGAATTGTTTAAGTGAATTATTGATGGATGTGGCTGTTTAAGTCATATAATCCATATTGATTCGTTTGTGAATTGTTGATGGATAGAGTTTGTGGTGCATTCTAATTATAGATGAAACTCTACCGAAATTTCTAAAAATTCTAAATATAATTGAAATTTATATGTTACTTCAAATAATATTTTAGTAAACTACTAATCTTAAGTTCTTCATTGATAGATTTGTGCCAAATAACAAACCAAGCTACAAGAAGATCCCTGCTGAGACCAGAGAGCGATGGTTTTAAAAGTGGGGCAGTAAAAATTCTACATATTCAAACCTTAGTTTATATCTTCTAATTTGTTTAATTATATATTTCATTTTGATTAACTAGTGCTAATTATTTTTTGTGCAGGAGAAATTTATATAGGACAAGACTGATGATGCCATAATCAGAAGATCTTCGACCATCAGATGGCTAGGAGGTTGAAGCAAATGATGGAAGACGTACGTGCGCGGCACGACCACCACACTATTTGGCTCTGCTCGGACCTTAAGAAGACACTGTGTGTCCATTGGGAGATTGATGAGGGGTTCAAGCGTCGCTATCTCACGAACAGAGCTAACAGGACATCGGCCAAGTCGTCGAAGTATACTAGTGGGTTAGCGGCTTCATAAAAATAAAGGCCAGACTGATATGTAACTTGTTTCAATTTGTTATTAAGTTCATTTTGTCTTTGAAATATATTATCATTATTACTTGATTTAACATGTTTCAACCTGCGTAGTCTAAGTCGTTGAGTCATGATGTGAAGATGGCGGAAACTTTCAAGTACACTGACACCTTGAAGAAGAGATTTGCTTATCAGCGGTTTGCAGACCATTATGTGAGTAAATATCATGTGGTATACAGTTTTCAATTAACTGTAATCCTAATCATAAATGTGTTACACAGGAGTCTTACACGCAGAGATTGGAGGCTGCAATCCAGCAATCTTAGGAGACTAAAGACGATGGCAACAACTCCGATGTATTAGAAGTCGATTTTGACACGGTTTGGCGTGAGACCGCATCTGAGCCATACAAGAACCGCGTCTATGGGCTGGGATTGTTCTTTGGCAACAATCTCTACACCTCCACCCTGGGATCTTCATCCGCCTCTGCCACCAGCCAGCCCGTCAATCCCGAGGACGGCGTCGATTTGAGGGAGCAGGTGCTAGAGATTACCTGGAACCTTCACCAACACGCTCAGTAGCTGCAGCAATCTGAGAAGAGGTATCACGAGATCCTCACACGCATCTCAGACACATATTCCCTCAGGCTAAAGTGGAGGTGGGAGTTGAAGCGGCTTTAGCAAATGGCACAACAGATGGCGGTGTACTAAGATCAGACGCAGACCAGGGGCAGCGGCACTGTTGGTGGTAGCGTCACTACTAAAGGGGCACCGACATCATCGCCTTGTCTGCCGCCTCAGCAAGACCAAGGGGATGACGACAACGATGACGATTATCAGGATCTTTAGTGATTAGAGTTTTGTTCTAGAATGTTTCATTATATATTCTATTTTTTTACTTTTAATTTTTTTTTACACTTGATATTTAATTTATTATATTTGATTTATATTATTTAAAATTTGAATACTAATTGTACATTCAGGGTCTTCATGACCTCCCTGGTAATTTCATTTTGGTTTATTATCTGCAATATCCATACAACCACATACTTCCACGTAAGCTAAACTTAGTAACAACTATACACTTCATACAAAATGGCCACAACATGTTCTGCAGAAAACTAACCTCCTGAAACATCCGGATGAACCTGACGCTATGGTGACGGATCCAGAAAATTTTATCAGTGGGGGCAAAATATATATAGTATAAATATAATAATAATTTTATAATTATACTATAGTATTATAAAATATGATTACTCCTCAAATTATTTAACTAACAAATTAAGACAATAAAATAATTTACAACAGTAAATAATTTAAAATTCCATTCTTCTGGGTTTCATATTTTGAAAAGATTGAATAATCTTTTTATTGTCAATACAATCAAATGTCTCTCTTTCTATATAAGTCACTAAACAATCATTTAAAAATTCATCTCTCATACGGTTGCGAAGCCGACTCTTTATGATTATCATAGCAGAAAAAGTTCTTTCAACTGATGCAGTTGCTACAGGCAAAACTAAAGCTAACTTCAAAAGAAGAAACACTAATAGATAAACAATACTTTTTCAATTCTCAACCAATTTTTGAGAAAGAACACCAATCCCATTTAAGTTTGAGAATTGATCATCAGAACGCACATCTAATATGAAATTCTCAAGTTGACTATCAAGTGCCAAAAGTTGAGTAGAAGAAAATTCTAATGGATAGAACTGAGCTAATTGGATCAACTTCTCCTTATCAAATGCAAGAAATGAATGTCTTGGATTCAGACAAGCTATACAAAGAAACATTTCAGTATTCACCTCTGTAAAATGATTATTGAGTTCTTGAAGTTGTCTATTAACTACTTGATAGAATATCTCAACTTGAAAATGATGCAAATTTGAGATCTTTTGAGCTTTGCGTCTTGATCTTCCTTGTGACACAAATATATCATCCATTTTTGGAACGGTAATATTATGTTTGTCACAAAACAATGAGACTTCATCAAGTAAAAGAGACCAACCATCATCTCTTATAGTTTGCAATCGTTGCTTAGACACTTTAACCAATGCCATAGCATTTACAATGTCTTGATCAGTCCTTTGTAATGCTTGAGATAATTCATTAGTAACTCCCAAAATATTTTTCATCAAGTGCAAGTTGAAAATAAATTCAAAGGATTGAATGACATTCAATAAATGACATGCTTCAGCTCTTTGTTCTGAATTATTTCCATCTTCCTCAACATATTCAAGAACATTGACCACGGAAGGAAACAAAGAAATTAATCGAAGTATAGTTCCATAGTGTGAACCCCATCTAGTATCTCCAGCTCTTTTCACAGCTATTTCTTGATTCAACCCACGTCCACTAGAAATTTCTCCACTTTGTAATGCTTCAATTGTCTTAGTCATTTGACTATCACGAAGCATATCTCTTCGTTTACACTAAGCTCCAACAACATTGCACAAATTGGTTAACAAATTAAAAAGCAAAGCAATTTCAACTTGTTTTTTTGCAACCGTTACAAGAGCTAACTGAAGTTGGTGGGCAAAGCAATGTACATAGAAAGCATAAGAATTTTCTTTCAATATCAAAGTTTTCAAACCATTAAATTCTCCTTGCATATTACTTGCACCATCATATCCTTGGCCACGTACTCTTGATAAACTTAAATTATATGTTTCTAATAATGACTCCAATGCTAATTTTAGAGATAAAGCATTAGTATTTGAAACATGAACAAGACCAAGAAAATGCTCCCTAACTTGCCCTTCTTTATTCACATACCTTAAACAAACACATTTGCTCCTTAATAGAAATATCGCGAGCTTCATCAACCAAAACAGCAAACAATTCATCCCCAAGATCATTTACAATAGCTTTTGTCGTTTCACTTACAGCCGCTCTTACAATATCTTTTTGAATTGAGGGAGCTCTTAGTTTAAGATTCCCACGAGCATTTTTAAAAGCACGATCAATCTCTTCATTATGTTGTGCAAGAAGGTTTAGAAGTTCTAAAAAATTTCCTTGATTAACAGAATCATCTGTCTCATCATCACCACGAAAGGCCAATCCTTGTCGGAAAAGAAATCTAATACAATCAATTGTGGTTGTCAAGTGAATTTGATAATTCTTTTTAGCCTGCTCAGATTGTTTTTCAATAGCAGCACTAATGTGTTGTTTTGGCTTCATAAGTGCTTCACATTTTCTCCAAGCTTGATTATGAGCACTATCATGAATCCCAACATGAGTTTGTAATCTCTCCTTTTTTTTTCCAATTTGAAAAGCCATTGGTTACAAAAGCATCGCCACCTTCATTCTCATGTTTCATAAGATAACAACAAAGACAAAAACAGCATCTTTTGACAGTGACGGATCCAGAAAATTTTATCAGTGGAAATACTATAAATCCGTCCCTGTCTTTTAATATACTATACTCTAACCAATTGCCATAATCATCAAACCGACTAGGATTGAATCTTCGAAAAGAAGAACCACAAGTAGTTTGCGGAAAATCATGAGTCCTTGGTTGACAAGGACCTCTTTGCAAATACGCGCATCTAACTTTGTCTCTGTCATTCGGATGATAACTTGAAATCTTTGGTCGTTGTCCTGGATTTGCTATGAGACTCTCTACTTCAAATTCTAAAAATCTCCTCTTGTTAGAAGAGCTCGATAAATTGTTTTGGGATCCAATCTCCAATTATGAAGTTCTTTTGAAATATTTCTCTATCACTAATAGATTAAAATTATAAACCTAAATTAATTCATTAATAAAATTAATTTACAATTCTTCCCAAATTGAGAAGTTCAGCATAAAAATATAAATAAAAAATTGATCCATTAACAACAACAGCAAGCTAGCAACTAATAATATCCCAAATTTCTAATTCAAAATAACTCAATACACAAAAATAATTAACGAATTCAATCAAAAATTCACAATTTCAATCACAAATTACATAAGAACAAATTCAATCACAAATTCACAATTTCGAAACCAACTATATGAAATTTTCATTTATCAAACAATGAAACAAATGAACGAAAAGATGAATGAAGCAACTAAGTGAATTAAGTATATGAAAACCAACACAAATACACAATACCGCCTGACCTAAGACCTATTGATTCTTAACTATTAATTCTTATTCAGTCACAAATCATTCCTTTATTCTAAATCCCCATTCGGCCATTCCCCACCCCAAAAGCTTATTTATTTATAATATACATATGCTATAATTAATTAGTTATAGGGTAGACTTGAAAATTGTTTGCTGTTTACTACTCTTGATAAGTTGAAAGGTTGATTTGGGTTCCTAATCATGTACCAAGAGGCAAACTAAACTTCAGGAGGATGACCCAGACACCCAGTAGCGGTGTGGCGCCAGTGGCAACAAAGAAGAGGATTGTAGAATAAAAAAGAACCAGTCAACCAGAACTCCAAAAGCCCAGAAAAAATTGATGTTCGTTGAAGAAGAAGGCAGAACCGCAGAATCAGATGCCGAATTGCTGAGTGCCAAAGGAAGGAACGCAGAAGAGGAACGCAGCAGCAGATCCACACAAAATCACAAATCATAAGCAGTGGCATAAAAGAAGGTAGAACCTGAGAAGTGAGAACCCCTAGGCGCGGCGTGGCGGCGATGCAAGGAGAAACCAACAGAGACGGAGCCACGCGGGAGAATCGCGGCGATACAAGGAGTCGCGGAGACGGCGGAGTCACGAGGAGCAGAAACGCGGAGTGACAGGGAGCTAGTAACACTGCCACATAGCCCACACTGGCGGTCTGGCGGAGCCACGGAGCGGCAGAAACGCGGAGTAGTGGTCTGGTCTGGCGGCAGTAATTCTGGGGCTTGGAGGTTGGAAGGCAGAGGCTGGAAAAGTTAGGGATTTGGAGAGAAAGAGAGAAGAAGTTGGGCTGGGGCTTTGGGCTGGGGGCAAAAGTAATTATATAATGGGGGCAATCTAGACATTTCACTAAGAAGTACTCTTTATTATTTGAAATTTGACTGGGGGCAGTTGCCCCCACTGCCTTATACATAAATCCGTCCCTTTCGGTGGCAAAATCCGATGGTAATTAGGTGGGAAAGAAAATAGTGGAGCGCCATAATTATTGGCGGAACTTTTTCGTCGGTAATTACTGGCGGATTAAAAAAATATTCCATCACAAAATTCAACAGTAACTACCAACGGATTGAAAAATTTGACGGTTCATAATTAATTACCGACAAAAATTATACTGTCAGATTAATTGTAACTAAAAATCTGCCAGTAAATATATTATCGACAAATTATTTTTTGTTATTCAACTAATAAATTTGATAATTTTCAGTATTTTTTTTTTGGTAGTGATTATAGTGATGGTTAAGGTCATGCATGCATGTGACTCAATTTCAATATTACCTAGCGGTAGATTTGGAAAGATCAGAAGTCATAAAGAAGTTGATGTCGTTTGAGGGTAATTTAATCCTTTTATTATATTTGTATCTGTTTTATGTTATTTTCATTTTAACGAATTAATTGGTAATATTAATTAGTTAGAATAAGAAAGCATATTATCTGTCTATTAATATTATTTGTTTTGAAGTGATGCTGTATTTCTTTATTTTAACAACTGTTTTTGGTTAAAAACAGATTATGCTATAAATATATTATAACAAGTAGTTAGTAGGCTCCACAACTCAGTTGAAGATAACAAATATATAATTGAATAATTGTTTATATATATATAAT
>NC_029790.2:120040244-120046238 GCF_000816755.2 Arachis ipaensis
TTGTTGCACCTGCCACTACTAAATTTTGTGTCCATTTTGTTATATTTACAGGCGATGGAACTGCTAGAATTTAAGAAGAGAGATTAAATCAAGTTGAATTTAGAAATAAAATTTGTTTGTTTTATTTTTTGTGGAAGTTGATTATGTAAGAGATTTTTTTTGTCTCTAAAATCAGAAAGAAACAGAGAAGGAACGAAGAGAATGAGACCAATATGTATCCTGGTTCAATTTTTTAGTGTCATGAAATTTACATCAAATCTCCACTAAAATTATAGTAGAATTTACACTATAATCAACTATAGTATATACACAATACCAATTAATTACAATCCTAACTCATCTAGTATCAAATTCTAAGCTTATACTCAAGCTTAGCTACTATCAAGTATTGTCCCAACTTGGTAAAGGAGAATCCACTAGTTCAATCAGCCACCAAATATTATCCCAACTTGACAAGAGAAACTAAACCGTAGTTCAACACAATCAAATTACACAAAAATTGTATTGGCTTTTTTATACATTTTTTTGCTTTTTCTCTCATGACTTTTTCATATTTTTTTACTCACAATAACAAATATTTTTCTCAATTATAGAAAGATAACATTAAATAGCTTTGAGAATAAAATTTCGAATGAAGCTCAAGCTCCACCACTTCTGTTGTGTTTTGCTCTTCCACTTTATGAATATTATTCTACTAATGTTCTTTGTCTAGTATTGTTGTCCTTATCTTTATTGTTTTCCTAGTGTCCTAATCTATTAATATATAATGGTTAACTAGCGAAACAGTAAATGCACACACTATTTAGTACTGTTAAATGATTTCTGAGAGAGTGATAGTTGTCCTATGTAGTATTGTTTTGATTGGCTGATAACACCATCACACAGATTGCCTTTCGTTGATCAGCCAAATATTTTGATTTCAAATTCTAAACAAAACTCATTAGTGGGAATTTTCCAGCAAAAATTTTCACATGAGTTTTAAACTTTTAGTCTTCTTTGAAAAAATTCAAATTTATCATTTATCTCTCTCTCCCTCTCTCTCTTTTCTCAATTTGTTTCTCTCTCAATTCAATCTCACGATCATTCACGATTAGAGAAAATACAGAAGCAAAAAGGAAGAGTGAAAAGGCGTGAGTTGAAGAAGAGGGCAAGGGGAAAGGTCTGCGAGTTTGACGGTGTTGTAGTTGGTTGGTATGCATGTTGAGGTTGGTGAATGAATCTTTTTATGGGAGAGGAGGCTGAGACCCTGCAGCAGCAGCGGCGGGTTTTGCCTTAGGAGTTGTGTTTAACCGAAGCACGACCCTGTGTTTGCTTTTGATTTTACCTGCTTAGTGTTTCGGTGGAATATCTGCTGCATTTTCAAACTTTGGTTCGGGTTGTGGATCTCTTGGTAATGTGAAGGCTGATGAGGTTTTCGAAGACACTGTTGCTGTTGTTGCTTGAGCTTTGAGAAGTTCTTCACTGCTCAAGATCTCTAAAGATGGTCAGTTTTGGGTAACTTAATAACCTTATAGAGTTTCAATCTTTCTTTTTTAACACTATTAGGCTTCAATTTTCAACATTAGAGTTCTTTACTTTTGCTGATTGCTTCAAGCATTATTTTTTTTTTTTTGCCGTTTTTGCTTTGGTGTTTAGGTTTTGCAGATATACCAACAAGTTGCAGCTTAAAGTGTTGACATAAATGATTCTGTAATTCATGGGTAAAAACAGGTAAGCATAGGATTCTTGCAGGTTCCATCTGATTTCGTATTTATGTTTATTATCATTCTATATTGCTTGAATACCAAAACCGAAGCTGATAGTATGCAGTGATAGTGGTTCCTATTTTCCACAGGCCATAGCAATTGTGATGATAAGAAAAATGATAAAATAGTTCTGGCAAAAGAGCAAAACCAAATCAGGTTTGATCATTTAGCAGTGGCAAAGGTGGTAGTGTCTCTTAATTGTTATATTAATGGTGAAAGTAGTATAATTTGCTGTAAGGCAAGAATGGTCCTTATTTAGATTATTAGTGTAATTGTTGACTTCACACTAACTTTAGTAGTAGCTTAGATGGTAAAAAGGTGTTATTTGTTTTTGGATACAGCGAATTTGATAACTTTCTTTTGAAATCTTGTGATATTGATGTTAACAAACTCACGACATTGGTGTTAGGCAAATACTCTTTGAAAAATTGAAACTCTTAAGCAATGAACATGATTCTTGGCAAAAATAAAGCTGATTTTTTATACATGTTCTTAAACTGGGTGGAATTCTGAATGCTGATATGAAGACAAATGGCAAGCTAATGCTAACAATGTTAAGGTAAACTTAGGTAAATTGAATTTCGATGAACAGGAGCTGCTTAAAAATACGATGGTTTGATGAGATGGTTTCATTGTGATTTTAGGGTTGGTATGTTGAATTTTAGGAAATTTATGTGATCTATTTTTTTTTTTTTTTTTGCAGTGGTAGCAGATAACTAGGAGCTAAAATCATGTTTACGAAATTTACTGAATGTTGCTGTTGTTAGTGAATATGGTTGTGAATGAACTAGACAAAACCTTGCACCACCAAAGAAGAAGCCACTTTCTGAATGTGAGAAGAGGTATATATTTTTGGTTCTCTTTGTTTTATTTGAAATTTTTGTGATGATTGCATTCTAAATATTGTTTTGTTATGGGAAAGTAAAGGAAGAAAAAAAATTGTTAGCATTAAAGTTTAATGAAAGGAGTGGTAAGGTGATGGTCCATTTATATAAGATGTTGCATTGGCCTCTCTTCCTTAATTAGTTTTTTAAAATTCAAACATAATTTTCAATGTGTTGATAATTTGTGTTTTGTTATTTTTTAACTATTTCTATTTAATGTTATGTTTACACACCTTTCCAAAAGAACTAATTCGAAGTAAGTATTAGATTCATCCTTCTGTGATTATATGCAAATATGTTAAAAAAAAATTTAAGTTTTAGCAAGAATAACATTGTAACAATCTCGCATGCTCATTTCATCTCATTAAGCATAAATTATATAGATTAAAATATGTAATCTATTTCTTATTATAGTTACCAATTTTATTGTTGGACAATGCAATTTGAAGACAATTGTAAAATCTTTTTAATTAGTAATTTAGGACACATTTTGTTTTTGTAGCTATAATAATTAGAAGAAAGACTTATTAAAATAGTTGATGGTGTGAAAGGTATAACTTATATAATGCTTCTCACATCATGAGTTAGTCTGCCACCAGTTTTTAAAATTATGCTCCCTTTGTCATTAAGCTTCTCACATCATCTCAATTTTGTAAGAGATACTGAAAAATATCATGTGATGTTTCTGCTGTTTTATTTTAACGTGATCAAGTATTTATCATATTCTATTTTAGCGTGAATAATTTTTTGCTCATAAATTAAAACACTAAGAGATAAAATAGATTTATGAAACAGAAACTTTTTGCACTAACCCAAATAGAACATGTGTTTTCCTTCAAACAAAAATGCCTTCTACTGAATATTTGCCACCATAATTTTCTTTGCCGTTGGGTTAGTGCAAGTTGTAGCCTTTTTTCATGGGATTAGAATTTGTATCTTCTGTTTGATACTAATTATATCTAGATGGAAGATCAATTTGTAGTTTACTACTTGAAATGGCATAAGAAACTTATCAATTGGCTGTTTGGTTTCTGATTTTACGTTTCTTGAAAGATCAATTTATAGTTTACTTTACTATTTTATATTTACATTTTGGTGTTTGATACCAACAGAGATATTTGTATCATGAATTTCATTTGCAGATTCCATGATGCAAATTCCATGTCACTAGAGTTTAGTGTTCTTAAGGATCTCATTGAGATTTTAGAGAGCAAAAGTAGCCTCATTGAAGAGGCAGGGAGCTTGCAATGTCTCCAATCAAATTGGTAGGTATCGATGCTGCTTGCTATATTAGCCAATAGTATCTAAGACTTATTTTTTCATTTGAGATCTAGCATCATATGGTTGTTACCTTAGCCTCCTAATAATTGTGGTTAATGGGTTATAGTTGTGTCTTACTTATTGATGGAGGGAAAGAACTTTTAAGATTTTCAATTAAAAGATAAAAGAACTTCTCAATTTATGGGAAAAAGATGCTCTTTTTATTCTGTGTTCTGCGTTTTCTGTCTGTATGGTCGTTTTTTGTGCGATGAAGAGGTTCTTTTAGGATTTATGAGTGAATTTTGCAAATGGATGATTTGAATAAATTGTGAACTGTAATCTTGCGATCGTTGGGGTTTTGATCACTTATTTTTTGTGTATTTTGTATATCTCTATCTGTAATTTCATTATCACATGATTCTATTATCGTTATTAAAATGATTCTCCTCTTCATTGTGTTTAACCCACTTTTTTTTTCACAAACTTTACAGATAATTTTCGTTGATAATGGGTTTCAATTCAGTGTATAGGAGCTTGCAAGATATATTCCTCCAAATATTTCTCTTTACCTTTAAAATTTGAAAGTTTAATTGAATTATGGTAATCTATTGTTGGATTTTAAGTATAATAATTGCTACCCTGTGATCTAGTGTTATTTATACTATATTCTAGCTGTGAATTTTTAATTGTAGATTGAATTTATATTCAAATAATTAACTAATTAAAAAAAGAAATATTATTAAGTGATAGAGATTCTAGCTGCGTATTAAACATACAGTAGCTGCATATTTTTAGATGAATGAGTAGCTTTATATGTTGAGATTTTCATCTGAAAATCCTTACAAAAGACTACTAATTTCACCTGAACAACTTCTGATATTAGTTGTTTAACACTATGATTAGTTAAAAAGAACTTTTCCTTCCAAATTTTCAAAAACCAATATTGGTAGTTTCCACTTACATGAGAACAAGCTTGAAAGAGTTCTTTTAGCCTATGATTACCAAAATGAATACTCTGTCCCATCATTTTAAAGAATTTTTGGTCATACTAGAACACTTAAGGCTGTGGCTATTGAAAATCCAAATAATGCTGAGCAAGCTGCTGAAATTGATCTCAGTGAAATTATTCTAATTGTATCTCTTCATTAGTGATTCTAAGATTCTTAGTGCAAAATGATAAAAAAAAAAAAATGAATGAATGAAGTATTAATTAGTGTCCAAACTCCAAATTATCAAATTAGTTAAATGAAAATTAACTTATAATTTGGTCGCCGTTCATATTTTGCTTTTTTTTTAGTTTTAAAATCAATTAATAAACAATAATTGAATAGGGTGCATGTTTGCATGATATATTGGTTTTTGTGTTGTAACACTATAATTCACATTGCATTGTGTCATCATGTATAATTTATCTTGCCATGGTTGCATGTAGAAGAGGTGATATCACACCTTAATTAATATGAAATTTAAGAACATTAGTATGGTGCTGAAAATTTATTGATGTTTTTTAAACTTTTCCAGAAAAGGATTAGGAGGCACATATGAAAGGGACGTGCCATTTGCTACTGCCTTTGAAGATTTTGGAAGTGACCATAATGATTTTCATTTTGCTGCTTTAGGAGATAAACTTTATATTCTTTCTTTTTCAACTACAACTAAAGATCTTTCTTTCAATACTAAATTAAATTGTGAACCTTTAATATATTAAGTACTAGAGAAGTTCACTTGAAAATATGCTATTTTTTTCATCTCTAAATGGAAATAATTGAATTATCATAGCTTTAGTTTTAAATCATTCCATGCTGGAGTTTATATATGAATTGTGTGAGAAATGTTGCTCTAGTTACATCATTTTGTCTAGGATATCATCTAATTAATATATTTCCTTTTTTTCGTGTTCATTATTTTTGTTTTATTATAATGACACAAATATGCATGTGTAGTAAAAAACAGTATGTCTAATTTATTGCAGTTGAAAATTCAAGGATAAAATAAATTGTCAACGAAAATTCAAAACTAAAACAGAATAAATTGATGACAGATATCCTGGATCAATTACTCAATTCCACTCTGCTGTCAAGTGTCAACTCTTGGAAAACATAAGG
>NC_029790.2:120046296-120057451 GCF_000816755.2 Arachis ipaensis
AATAAGGTGTTATTATTATTATTATTATTATTATTATTATTATTATTATTATTATTATTATTGAATACTCTTTAACCTTTGATATCCTTACATTATTCTTTTTATTTATTTAGTTAGTTTTTTGTTTTTGTTATGTTATTAAATTTTTAATAAATGAGGAAATAAATTGTAGAATTAGAAGGGTAGCTGTTCTTCATAAGATCAAAGTTGTTCATGTATTCAAATCATAACTTAGTATTTTTTTTGTCCTTGCAAACTCATTGTATTCTCCTTTTCAACTTTTCTTCAAAAAAGATTAATATAAAGACCTTTTTAAATTAACAATAATAATTATTAATATCAATAAATAGATATCAATAAATTTTATAATGGAATAGTGTTTGGTCCAGGCGTAGCCCGGGTTTTACACTAATTATCTATAGGTTAGTCCAATTTCTTTTCAAGTGGCATTAAAATTTGAGCACAAGACCAGGAAAGGTTTTAACCATATAACTATGGCCCTTCTTATGTGTGGCAAATTCATTATATATTCCTTTAATATCTTGATTGTAGATATTTTTACATTCAAGCAGAAGAGCTAACTTCATGCCTGTTTCTTGCTTTCTGTGAATAATATAAGTTGGCTTTCTGAAAAACATTATTAGTTTTTGGCTTAGGCAATTTAATGTGATATTGACAAAGGCTTTTAATGACATAGAAAAGAACCCTAGGGATTTTATTGAGTCCTTTCAAATGTGATTTCATTTGGGATAGGAATTTGGATTACCATTTCGGCTTCTGGCATGCTTAAGTGTTTTCTCCTAACTAATGAAAAAAGATAATCTAATATTGGTACATGGCTTATTCCTTTAGATTTTAATAATATATTTTTGTATTTATATGAGGATGTCTCAACTCTTTTATTTCTCTTTCTGATAAAATCTTTTTCTATAAAAGAAAATAATAGTTATTTACTATTTTGTTTGTGTGCTATGCAGATTGCAAATCTTTTGGATTGCACTTTATGGTCAGGGGCTGGAGCAGGGCTAATGGACGATGTTACTTAAGGTGCTCTTCAAGTAGGACCAGTTGGTGGATTCAAGTTTTAGTCATCTGATATATCTTTGCCATAATGATTTAATTTATGTCCTATTAAAAAAGAAATTCTCATTGTAATGGCTTTTTATGTAAATGCAGCTTATTGAAGGAGGATGTGAAGCTCCAATCCACACGGTAACTCACCTTTCTTTATATTTATTTTAGACTAACTATGAATTGTGCATTTGTTCACTTCGTGCTTACATCTTTGATTGATGATGTCTTTTACTACAGATTCTTTTAGTGTTCAGCTACCACAACATGTTGGAGACAGTAGGTTCTTCTATGGCATCCCCTCATTGAGTTTTCAGAAATATCTCAGGAACTGAAGACAATATACACGTATGAGGTTTCATGATTTCTCAACCACTCATAATTTGATTTTATTTGATCTGCTGTCCCTCAACTTTGTTATGAACATACCTATTAAGAGAGTCTCATTGCTATTATCATGATCTCTCCTTTAGCAAAGGATGATGCGGAGTTGGGGTTGAGGTTCAAACAGCAACTGTACCATTTGTATCAAGATCATAGCTTACTCTGACCTGCCCATAAAATTTGTTCTTAATATTTTATTGTTGGATAGCTTACTGTATTTGTCTTTTATTAATTATATTATTGCTGATTTTTTTTACCGTTCTCATGTCTTATGTCAGTTATTAGACATTCAGAATTCGAGATTGCGATTGACCTGCATTGTAAATATGTTAAGCAATCCTTTTATGTGTTAGCTATTAGGAATAATAAATATATGAACAAAGAATTTAAAATGGCTTATAAGAAATATTTGTTGTGTACTTTTCTGATTTGTAAAATTGTTGTACATAGAAGTCAACCATATTGTGCTGTGACAAATAGATCTTTATTTAGTATATTAAACTCTTTTCGAATCCTATTAACATGATTTCTTTCATTTTTATGCTGCCTTGCTTGGATTGCTTCCAAATATTTTAAATTTCTGTTAAATTATAATCTTTCTGTCCATTTATATTCCAACTTGATGCAAAAATGGAAAAATGTTACTTAACAAAGCAATGGATATTCATGGTTACTCATCTTTTCTTCCAATTTTCCATTAGAACATAGATCTAACTGACTGTGTCAATTTCTATCATCTTCCTATCTTTTATATTTCTTTTGTTTATTGTGTTTCCTTTATTGTTTACACCATTTTTGGAATCTTACATTTTTAATTAAAAGGAAGTATATAGTACAACATAACTAAAACATTTAATGGCTCTTTTCTTTGTGTGTTCTCTTTAATTTCACACCTTATTTATATTATGTCTTATTACTCTGTGTTTAAATCAGTCAAAATACCATTATATATGTTACATACAATTTTAGTATTCAATCCAATATTTTAAGCAAAATAGTTACACCATCCAAACACTACTATTGCCCGCACATATGCGCGGGACTTCTGCTAGTTATTTTATAATAATGTCAAATGTCCTATTTTTTTTTCTTTTATTCTAATCATTAATTTTTTTTTGTCGTACAACACACCCACACACACTAACTTAACAACTCCACTAGAATTCGATCGTGGTGTGACTTTATTTGAGACAAACATCTTTGCCACTACATCACATGTCTCAGCCACAATCATGAATGTTTAAAAACCCTCTTTCTTGACTTTTATTTTTTGAATGTATCTCATTGAAGGCATTGGGCTGAGACCTCATATTTGTGCATTTGAAATGTGCTTAAGTAACATGAATTTGGGCTCAGAAGTGAACAATAAACCTGCATCACTAACACCAATATTAAACCAACTTTTTATTGACCAAAAAAACAAAACCAACATTTTAACTTTTAACCTAATAATCATGCTTATAAACTCCAAAATCAATCTTATCTCTAACAGAAATTCTTTTTTTAGTTGGATCTAGTTTGCTCAGTGATGTATTCTTTGGTTAATTAGCTCCATTTACTTTTTGCCCTTGTCCTTATTAATATTAAAAAAAGATTGGTTAAGGTGTCAAAATCATCTATTCACTATAGTATGAATTTACTACGCATGCAACATGCATTGCATATATTATCTAGGGACCGCGCCCTTCACAAATTAAATTTGAAATCCTTAGTGTTCCATAATTGTGAAATAAGTAAAGGCTACCTATTCTACACGAAATAATAAAATCAATTATTGAAGATCTAATCCATGTATATACTTGACTTTTTAACAAGAAGCTTTGAACGATTATCTTCTAGAGAATGGGGTACACAACCCACTAGGATTTAAAAAAAAAAAAATGAATGAGTCATTTGCTTAAATATCCAGATGTACTTAAGAATGGCACACAAATTATATCCCAACATATAATGTCCTTTGGTGCTATTCTTGATTCCTTGCAAAAATTGTATATCATGCAAAAGTTTGTTATTTATATGAATGCTTTTCTAAAATAAATTATGATAACCATTGGGTTGGGCGTGTGAGATATAGCAGAAAAGTTGTAAATTATCAAAAATGCTGTATAAATTCTAGAAATTAGGCATCACATACTAGAAATTAGCCAAGTGATGGGATTTTTTTCAAATAAATAAATTAAATTATATATTTATACTTATATGTATTTTGTAAATTTAAAAAAAATGTAAAGTAAAAGTTTTAAATAGTTAACATTTTTAAAATCAAATAAATAAGTTCAATTTAAATCATAATAGTTTGAATCTAATTAGATTAAAATATAAATTCAAATGGAATAAAGAGTATGTTTTCACAATTATTAAGTTTATAGTATGAGGAGTGTTAGGGAAAATCGATATAACTTTTGTGTTTTGTAATCATTAATTGGCCATCAATAGTGTTTTTAATGGTGTGAGATCATTCAATTTTCTTTTAATGATTAAATATTAGGCAACTTTTTAAAAAGTTGCTGGCCTCTAAACTTTCCCTTATAGTATTTTAGGAAAAAGAATTAGTGACTATCAAATTTTTGAAGAATTATTTTGATAATTAAAATATTGTCAAAATCAAATCAAGGATGACTCACCTTTCCTTTCCCAATAGTTGCATGACCAAGTACTTACAACTTGATTTTATAGAGAGGGGAAATGTGAAAGAAAACTTACAAAACAAGAAATTATTTTGACAAGTTAAACTTAAATGAGCTAGCTAAACTTGGACCAAGACAGCTTCCTGCTAATTAATATTATATATATTGGACATACATGCATAATGTTAACGTTAAGGGTAACCGAGTAATTAATCAACCTAATTGAATCAGAACTATATATATGTATAGTAGTGATACCAATTCCACTAGCTACTTCATTCATTCCTGAAGCAGAAGAATATAATATATATCATCATCAGTGTGAATTATTAATTAAGGAGATGGAGTTGTTAGCAAAGATATCATTATTAATAGGTGTGGTTATGGTTGCTTCGATGATTATGAGTAAGGGTTGTGAAGGGCAATTAGTGGAGAATTTCTACAGTTCAAGTTGTCCAAACGTGGAATCCATAGTTAGAGAGGCAGTGACCAATAAATTTACTCAGACTCTCACAACTGGACAAGCAACCCTCCGTCTATTTCTCCATGACTGCTTTGTTCAGGTTTCCACTGCATACTACTAACTCATCATCACTATATACAGTATTTCAAAAATATTTGGTAGCAAAAAAATATTAATAAAAAATAGTCAAAATTTATTATTTTTAGTTTTATTTAATGCATTCTGCAATAAATAAATATTAAATAAAATAAATTTAAATTGTTTCGATTGATTGTTTTGTTGTCACCATAACATTACTGAAATTGTTTATCTTGAGATTTTTGTCTCTCAAGTTAAAACACTATTCATCTCTTTCAAGTAATTAAGAACAAAGAAAGCATATATAATTTTACATTGGTTAGTTTTCCGATTCCTCATGTGTTTTTCTTCCTCTGAATATACTCAAGCGCTGTCATGTACGTGTATATGTACTATTTATTTTTCATGTTACATTTTCACATAATCATTTTTTTACCAAGTTACCACGATTCTTTATATATGTTTGCATCACAATTTTTGAAATAATTTTTCAATGTTAAATTTCTACAGGAACTTTACCTTTTTTCTTAATTAAGCAAGCATCATTTTCAGTAGTGTCATATATTATGTCTAGATTCAACCGTTTGAATTAATAAAAATAGATTATGTACTTGACAAAGTCATGTTTAATAAAGTAAATGACTCAGTCTCTTCTCTGTATATATACAATCATTATGTGTATATAATTGTTTATGCTAGCTAAAAGATTAATCTGACAGAGATAAAAAAGTTTATGTCTCTAAACTTTAGATTTTAGGGAGTTAAAACTCTAATACTACCTTATAACACCACTTAATTATTTTAGAAGTTTAAATTGATAAAAAAATATAAATAATTTTATCTATAAGATAGGGATTCCGCCGCTAGGAAGACAATGAACTATTTGTATCTCTAATGATTATATCTAATACTTCCTAAACCTCAATTGTACACATTGTATAAATATTCCATTGACTCCTCATACTTTTCCATCCATAAGATATACATTGATGTTTGATTAGTTAAACACATCATGAATTAATTAACTTTAATTTTGGATGGTTGTTGAAGATTTATTCTTCCATTTCCACTTTGATCTTGTCTCATTCACCAGAAAATTTCAAAGGCACGTTTGAAATGGTATTGTTGAGGGTGACTTTGGACACAGCTTTTGAAATAGGATTATGCTATCTATACACTAAAATTAACCACTAAAATTAATTATCAGTATAAAATATATGTTAGAATATAAATATACATTAAAAATAAATTAAATCACATATATATTTATACATAAATATATATTGANTTGTGAATATTTGCAAATATAAGTTGAGAGACTTGTAGGTAATAGAAAAATTTGCTAAGACTCTAGCTAATTAAGAATATAATTAGTACATGGCATATAATATTTGCAACAATAAAGTGGTGGTGGAGTATGAATGTTGTGTATGAATTATGAAAATGGATAGGGTTGCGATGCATCTGTGATGATATCGTCGGCAAATGGGGATGCAGAGAAGGATCACTCAGAAAATCTTTCACTTCCAGGAGATGGATTCGACACTGTCATCAAAGCAAAGCAAGCTGTTGAAGCTTCATGCCCTGCTGTCGTCTCATGCGCTGACATTTTGGCCCTTGCTACCAGAGATGTTATTTCCTTCGTAAGCTAACAAATTATTTCATACTACCATTATATTTATTCATTTATATAATGATAATTTCGTCAAATCATCTAAAGATTGTTAGCTATTAATTTCATACGAAAATAACTGCATACCAGTCTTTACTTTATATTTATTCATTTACATATATTTGTATAACTTTAATAAAATAACTAGGACTAAAAAATAAAATTTTAATTCTTATTTAGAAAAAGCTAAACTAAGTAACTTAAGTTGTAAAATAATTTTGATGATATTTGATGGTTATTAGCCATAAAAAAGTCAATATCAATAAGTGTTGGAGAGTGTTAAGAGGGCAACAATTTTATTATAAAAAATTAATTATTGTTGATTTAAATATAAAATTAAAAATATTGATTTCTTAATATTTTCATAAAGGATTTCGACAAATTATATATGACCATCGATAATGTTCAGGATTAGTTTTTTTACCATAGGCTTTAAATAAATACTTATTCAAGCTATTATAGTAGTCAACATTTTTTCTTAAAAATTGCGAGTGCATCTTTAAAGATACAATTGTAAAAGGTCATCTTCTAACTGATAGTTGGGAAAGACTAATCTAATTCATTGGTGTATTTCTTTTTCATAAACCAATTTGTCTGATTTTTCAATACAAAATTGACAGATACATGCAATCTATGTATACTATTTTGATTATTAACGCAAATTTAACTTATAAGATTATTTTTTTCAACAAAAGTTGCATTTTTTAAGTCAAAATGATAATTTAATCATAGCAATGTTAATTTTTAAAAGTTTTTCTTAATAAATATAAATATAAATGATCTATTTTTTATGTTTAAATTTTTTTAAGAGGAAGTATAGGGAGCCATAATGTGTACAATAGGGGTATAGGGATGTTCGATTCAGTAGGATATCAAATGTCTTATCTTTGGTACTTGAATGGTTATTCTGAATAGGATGGGTGTATTGTGTTTGAGAAATTAGTAGTATTTTATCCTGGATGTTCATTTTTAACTCATATTAAGCCAAATAAATAACCCATTGTACACATCGTACAAATACTCCATTAATTTCTAACGAGACACTTTTTATAAATATAAATATAAATTATTGTTGATTATAAAAGTTTGGAAAAATTGTAAAATTTACCAGCAAGGTAACATTGTTTTTGTGTAATTGTGTGGTTATGTGCAATTATTTCAGCTAGGGGGACCATCATTCAACGTAGAACTTGGACGCAAAGATGGGCTTATTTCGAAATCATCAAACGTTGAAGGAAACCTTCCAAAATCAAGTTTCAATTTAAAGCAGCTAAACACAATGTTCTCAAATCACAACTTGACCCAAACCGACATGATAGCACTCTCAGGAGCACACACCATAGGCTTCTCACATTGCAACGAGTTCTCTAACCGTTTATATTCATTCTCTGCGTCCTCACCGCTGGACCCTACTCTCGACTCCAACTACGCCGAACAGTTAAAGACACAGTGCCCTCAAAACCCTGATCCACAGGTTGTGGTTGCTCTTGATCCCGATTCCTCCTCCAGTTTCGACAACAAGTATTACCGGAACTTGGTGGCCGGAAAAGGGTTGTTGAGATCGGATCAGGTTTTGTACACGGACCCTGCGTCGCGGTCCACGGTGGCTGAGTTTGCCAATAATGCTGATGCTTTTAATGAAGCGTTTGTTGCCGCCATGAGGAAGCTTGGAAGGGTGGGGGTGAAGATTGGTAAGGAAGGAGAGGTTAGAAGAGACTGCACTAAATTCAATTAATAATTTGTCACAAGTTGGTGAAGAAAGAAAATCGTAATTGGAATTCCCTGACTAAAGATTGATTTTCGTCATGTGTTTTGGGGAAATATTTATTTTGCTTTTGATTTTTTAGCAATTTAGTTATTTTTTAAGAAAAGAGTTATTATGTGGGAAAAAGTTTGGTAACCAAAATTTTTCAGCCATAATCAACCAAAATTTTCCATATTTTACTTCATTTATATCACTTAATAACAGTTTTATTTTTTACTTCACTCTCTTGTCATTCTACTTATCACCGTTCATTCTACTTATCACCGTTCTTATTAAATCTGCTAATTAATGATATAATTATATCCCTTTTTATTAGGCACTATTGTAATCAATACTTAATATTCCTTTTTATAATTTGATTTTTATATATAAAAATACAATAAAGATTAATAATAATTATATTTAACAACGGTAATTATAATATCAATTACATTAAATAATTGCAATTGATTCTTTGTCCGTTATGGTATTTATCATCAATTATTGGAGATATGAATCATGAAACTTATCCTAATATATACTTTATGTTAATTCAATCATATTCATTAAAAAATCACAAGAATAACACCATTGCAAGCACAATAGTGTATAAGTCAAGAAATTTTACAAGAAATTATTTTTATCATTGTAATTTGTATGACAATTGATTTTGACCTTAATACAATACCTATGGCAAAAGGTGCTGAAGAATTTGTACAACAGACGGACTCACCCAATGATTAATATATTTTTACAATTAATATTATTCAATTTTAAACTATATTTTATTATGTAGTTCAAATTATTTTACATATATACTAATAAATCATGATTCAAAATATTTTAATATTTTATTTTTGAAGACATTATACATTTAAATCAACGTATAATTTTTTAAATCACCGTATTTGATAATTTAAAAATTTATTTCATGTTTTTCAAAGTGAAAATGATTTATTTTAATTCACATATATTTCTAAATTTTACTATAATTAGATTTGAAAAAAAAAATGTCAAATACCTAAATTAATTTATTCAATTGACAAATTTATTCATAACATCCACAAGTTCATACACATAACATCCATAATTAAGTAAGATACACATAACATCCAAAATTTTATATTAATAACATCCATAATTTCATACTCATAACATTCATAATTTCATACATATAATATTTATAATTAACAAATTTTTACAATTAATATTACCAAATTTTAAACTATGTGTCTTGTTATATATTTCAAATTATCTTACATGTACACCAAAGGGTCATAATTTTAATATTTTTTATTTACTATTCATATGTATACTTATTTATTGATTTTAATACGACGAGTTAATAATTATTTTTTAAATTTTATTTTTTAATTTTAATTTTTTTATTTTATAATAGCCTATATGTAAAATATGAGTTGTATACCAGAAGTTGTTAAATTCTCTAATTTAACATCCATATTTTTATACGTATAATATTTATAATTTTATATATATAATATCCATAATCAATAAATTGGTGCTAATTTATTATTATTTATTATTTTATTTTGCAGGTCATGAACCAACAATTTTAGATATTTTTAATTTTCAATAAATAAAAATTGATCAAATTTAAAATATTTTATTTTTTATAAAATGTATTTAGGTGATTTGAGTTTTTTTTAATTAAAAATATAATAATTTGAAATTTTTATTTAAAAGAAAAAATATACAATTATAAATACATGTAATAATAATGAAGGAGAAATTTTCGCAATTTGATTCACATTAAATTTAGAATTAACTTTTTGTATAATTAAATAAGGAAAGATAATTAATGATAAAAAAAATTTAATTGTGTCAATTAAATTAGGAGAGTGATTCACACTCTCTTATCAACGCAAATACTATTAGTCATATACCTTTATTTATTATCTATAATATTTTGGTTACCTAGCATTGCCCATTATGTGGAAGGGTTAGTTCGAGCAAACTAGTACAACGATGATTAGAAAAAAAATAATTTTTTTTTCTCTTTATAATTCTAAAAATAGGTCATCCTTTCATTTTGTTCCCCATTCTTTTGTTTTAGATCACATGTATGCATTTTTTTATGTACATTTATTTATGAAATTGTTCTGGACGAGGCTTAAAAATTACTGCGAAAATATAAGACAGTGACGTCTCAAAAAAATTATTTTTAGAAGAGACTGCACTAAATTCAATTAATGATTTGTCACCAGTTAGTGAAAAAAGAAATTTGTAAGTGGGAATTCCCTTATGAAAGATTGATTTTTCGATCGTCATGTGTTTTGGAGAAGAGTTCTGTTAGGGAGCTAATGGAATATTTGTACAATGTGTACAATGAATTACGGATAATAAATATCTCATGTCATGAAACCACTCATCCCAAAAGTTTAAGCTGATTTTGGTGAACTCCACGCATTCCAAAAATTAGAGCTCTGATACCATGTCATGATATCACTCATCCCAAAAACTTCAGCTAATGGGAAAAAATAACACTAATGATTATATCTCTAATACTGAATCAGACATCTCTAAACCTTCATTGTATACATTGTACAAATATTCTATTGGCTCTCTATACTTCCTCTTTGGAAAAATATTTACTTTGCAAACTTTTGAGTTTTTAGCAATTTAGTTATTTTTTAAGAAAAAAGTTATTATGTGGAAGAGGGTTAGTTTGAGCAAACTAGTACAACGATGATTAGAAAAACAATAATTTTTTTCTCTTTATAGTGCTAAAAATTGGTCATTGTTTCATTTTTTTTTTGGCAAGGTCATTGTTTCATTTTGTTTCCCATCCTTTTTGTTTTAGATCACATGTATGCATCATTTTTATGTACATTTATTTATAAAAATGTTCTGAACGAGGCCCAAAAATTACTGCAAAAATATAAAATAGTGTCGTCTTAAAAAGGTAAAAGAGATGCAGCGGAGGCCTAGCACAGATGGCATTCCTATATGCCTCTTACAAGCTGCACCCGGGTTCGAATCCCAGCTGAGGCTGGTTGTTGTTTAAGAACCCATAATACCCATATAGTGTGTGTGAGTGTGTTGTGTGGGTGTGTGAAGCATGGGGCTAATGCTTAGGATTGGGGGCTTGTCCAATC
>NC_029790.2:120057472-120062242 GCF_000816755.2 Arachis ipaensis
AGGTCTATTACACCTCATATCTCTCAAATTAATACTAAGGGTTACACATGAAAGCGAATCTGAACTAGTAAGCACTATTCAATGGAGCCGTTAAAATGATCAAATTTATCAAATCAATTCGATTACTCATTTAAATAGGTGAATTTTGCCTCTAAAATTAAGTCCGTTTAAATTTCGAACTAAAAAAGTTGAGCCCGATTAGCCTGAAAAAATGACGGGATAAATGGGTGGTCCGTTTATTTTTTGTTTACATTTTTAAAAAAAAAAAAGTAGCATTTTTAGTCGATATTTCTCCTGATATGACTCGAAAATCTGACCCATCAACTAAAAAAAATATTGCTTGTTTAAAGTTTTTTTACCTAAAAGTGATATTTTTTGTCAAAAAATTTTTTAAAAAATAAAATAGAAAAGTAAACAGACCAACCCGTTGAACCCATCGGACTGACCATAAACAGTCTGGACTGAAAATTATAGCCTGCAAATGAAGCGGACTTAAACAGATTGGGCCTAAATGGACTAGGACTGGCTTGTTTGACAACCCTACTACTTAAGATAATTAGACTCTGCAAAATAGGTATAATAAATATAATCATGATGAGTAATGTTACACATTCAATTCTTTTTATGAATCAAGTTCAACCAAGTTAAACAATAAGATTTGAAATAATACTAGTCATAATTGATTTTTGTTATATTAGACTAACTTGGTTAAACTGGATTAACAAAAAGATTTGAATGTGTAGCATTATTAAATTATGATGTTCAATAAGGTGTAAAGTTGTTATTTTGGTAACAACATTAAAAGGAGAAAACTCTATAAAATGGAATGAAGAATTAAAAAAGAGTTAGTTTTGGTTATGACCGTGTTCAGTAGTGTTTTTCCTCTTTCGAATTTAGGAGTTATTTGAATAAAATTGTAAAACGTAGACATGATGTCATCATTGTTCTATTTCAAATTCTTAATGTCCCGAGTTCGTCATTCCCAACAGTGGAGAGTGTTCCTGCAAAGACTCCGACACTCAAATTAGCATGGGTCGCAAGAGGAACTAAGTTAGAGATCATATATACCTGAGTGCACGTATTTAGAATAGTACATATATTATGGGATTGTATGATGTTACAAGTTTCTTTTATATGGCTGCTTTTTTCATGAGCTACTCATCATAATAAGTTAATTGATGATGTCTTATTGTGGTCTCTCTTCATATGATGTTCTTAAGTTTATATATAGTTATTGTTGTAACATTTTTCTATTTAATACTAGAATGATGGTTACAATGTAACAATTAACCTCATAAAATTGACACTACAAGAAAAACATTGAATAACGTCGGATTTATCGTTAGATTAATCAAATAAATCTGTCACTAAGTACATTACTGTCGGCCTGTAGTTGACGGTATAAACGGCGTCGAAAATCCCTTACCTGCGGATTTTTAATCTAACGCTAATTACCATCAGATTTTCGTCGGTGTTTTCAATGGATTGTCGAGCATGGATTGATGATTACCGTCGGATTAATTCCACGATAACTTTGGCACCATTTGAAGCGAAATGGTGCCAAAATATATTATCGGATTAATCCGACGGTACATCCGCCAGTAAATTTTTTTGTTTTTTTGTACGTAGTTTGGCCACAACTAACAATCAAATGAAATTAAAACTCTTGTTAATGAAATTGTTATAAAAAATCTAAAATTAACAGAAATCAACAAATTATTTTATTAAAAATAAATGGTATAAATACAATAAAATGTCAAAGAAGTAGAAAAATGTGCCCTAAACAAAATAAAAATGCATCAAACCCTAACCCTTACAGATCCTGATAATCATCGTCATCATCGTCAATGGCGGTATCGTGGTCCCCCTGCTGAGGCGGTAGAGTAGGTGCTGCTATCGGTGGCCCACCAGCAGCGTTGTCGGGGTAACCAGCAGCACCGCTGGTAGTAACAGCGCCACTGCCTTTAGCGCGTATTTGCTGGCTATACTCCTCCATCTGTTGTTGCAGCCGCTCGAGCTGCTCCAGCTTTTCCGTCAGGTCTAAACTGGCGGAAACGCGTGCACCTCTGCTCAAATTGCTCCTGATGCTGGCGAAACTCCTGTGTTAGCTTCTGCACCTCCTCCCTCGGGACGATAACCAAATTGGGTTCTTATCGCCCGCTTTTAAAACTAGCACTCTCTGGTCTCAGTCAAGATCTGCGTGTTGGTCAGCCATGGATAGTCATACATGTACTTAATAACCTCCGATATCCCCTGTGTGTAAGTATTGTGGTTTGGTACAAACTTGTCACAGAACAAACTGCACAGTAATAATCACATAAGATAAGCAAACTTAACATAGACAAACTAAAGATAAACAAAATATTATAAAATTGAACTCATGACTACATGACATCGGATCAAATTCTCAGCCGGATGATGGGCGGTGGTAGAGGAATATCTTGCTCGGAAGCATTGGAGGTATCACCCATCGCAAGCTCTATCGACGGAGTCGCTGCATCTATCGGGAGGCACAGCAGACGGAGGCACCCAGTTCGGATTCGGAACCATGATAAATTGTTGTCTCGACAGACTCGCCTGTGATGCCACAGGAGTCGACGGGGTAGCCGGGATAAAAGGTAATGATTGGGCAACTTTGGGAGATTTGATGGCAGCCCGCCCTCTACCACAATCACATGATGACTCACTGGACCTACCTCTATTACCTATCGTCACGTCTGTACAGTAAATATATTAGTATTATATTAATATTATAAAAAATTAATACTAATAAATAACAACATAAGAAAAAAAAAGCATTAACTTTAAGTATTAGAATGAATAAGTGTTTTCACCAAGTAAATTTATTAAACATTTATCTTAAACTCTTATTCTTGATTTGTCTTTTTATTGAATTATTAGCCGTTTATATAAATTAAATGCATGCAACTCAGGTTCATGATAGTTTCAGTAATGTATGTTTGTTTCTTTTTTTTTTTTTTTTTACTTTGAATGTGGATTTTATTGGATACAGCATTATCTTGGCTTAGTTGTAATTTGAGTTAGTTTTGTTTAAATCTCAATTTTCTTCGCTCTTATACATTAACTATTGTTTAACATGCATTCACCAACTAATAACATTCAACCAAGTTGGGTTGGTCTAGTGGTTAGTTCACTAGTCTGCTTAAGCAAGTGTCGAAAGTTTGAATTCCACCTTGTGCATGCAGCGACCCATTGGCCAGCGGCAAACCCTTAAATGGAGTTCAATACCGCAACGAATTAGTTCTTAACCTGCCGAATTGGGAAATACAATGGAAAACAAAAAAAAACTAATAACATTCATTTTTGTCATTTATACATCAAATTGAATCAAAGCATACACTTTTATGATTTTAGATGAGGTTATAAAATAAAAAATAATAAATATAAAATGATATGTTTTATCAAAGTATATATTAATTAATAACTATACTAATTCTCAAGCCTCATGCACAGCTGTACTACAATTAAAACAGTCTACTTTTCAGTAAAAATAACCTTAACACAGGAATTTTAGAATTATTCAAACAATCAAAATAATTCCAACATTTAAACAGGTAAGAGTTAAACATCATTCAGACAATTCTAGAATCACAATTCAACAAAATTGGTATTGGAACAGTGAATTTCTACACAATCAAACAAGTTTCAACCAATCTCGACAGCAATTTTTAGCAACTTCATCAACAACTCAAAAGAATTCTAAACACTTTTAGCTAAAATCAGAATTCAATAAACCAAACTAACTTATCATAACTACCTAAAATCCACTAAACAACAAATTAATCTAACTAATTAACTACTAAAGTCAAACTAACTAAATAAAATTAAACTTAACTAAACATAAATTAGAAAGAATTTTAATCAAGAACCTGAAAGAGGAGGGGTGTGATGTGGCAGGAACAGAGAAAGGAGAACGAGGCAGTTGGAAGTGGCGGCGGTCTTTCCAGCAATAGCAGGGCAGGGCAGCAGCGGAGGCGGTTGGAGAAGCGACGACAGGAGTGGCAGTAGGGGCTAGAGAGAGATTGGGAGGTGAGAGATTAGAGAGAGAGGAAGTTTAGAGAGAGAAGAAGAATTCAAAATGAAGGGGGAGGGGTTCGCGGTTTCAATTTAGGACACCATTACTGTCGGGTTTATCAGCAGATATTTTCGACGGTAACGTAGTTCGGATCACCAAAACACAGCGTTTTCATTAAACGTGTTTACCATCGGATTAAATCTGACGCTATAGTTGGCGCGAATTTGTCATGATTTCCTGCCAAAAATTACCGGAGATTTTACCGTCGGAAGTCACTATTCATCGGTAATTATTTGGCATGGCAAATTTCTCATCAAATTCGTTGCTGAATCTGACGCTAAAGACAACGGTAATCGTCACCGCTAAATCAGACGGTACTCAACATTTTTCTTGTAGTGTGAGTTATTAGGCATTAGGATGAGTTATGAGGAGTTAGTGTCCTCTTTGTAACATATTCTTTGATAGGGGTGTTCGCGGTGCGGTTGGATCGATTTTGAATAAAAAATTCATCCAATCCGAATACTAATTTTACTTGTGGTGTGGTTTGGATTGGATTGGATTTGTGCTTTTACAAATAAAATATATATATAACAAGTCTCAATATCAAATTTTAAATAACTAACAATGACATAACAAGTCTCAATAATATTTTGAAAGACCAACAATAATATAAAAATAGAATTAAAATTATAAGTTAATTAAAATAAATAAATAAATTAATTTTTGATCATAAG
>NC_029790.2:120062374-120071191 GCF_000816755.2 Arachis ipaensis
ATGTTTATTTAATAAAAATACATCAATAATATAAAAATGTATAACAAATTAAACATATTATAAGTAAAATTATAAATATAATAAAACAATAATAATATTATAGCATATTATGCGGTTTGGATTAGATTGGATCGGTTTTAAGAATAAATTTGAAATTCGGTCCGATTCTTGCGGTTTGCAAAAAATAAAATCCAATCAAATCCAAATTAGTGCGGTTTTAATCAGTTTTCGATTTGAATTAAATTAGATGAACGATTTAATGTTTAAATTTTAACACCTCTATTTTTTGGAATTAAAAAAAATACTTAATTATTGAACCAATTCCTTAAAACTTTTTATATTCTATATTAAATTCATTTTTATAATATTAGACTTATAAAAATATTCTAGAACAGATAAATAAACACCAACTAAATTAAAATTTGGAGTAACCTTTGAAGAAAATCTCATGCCCTAAACTGTTCAAGCTGTGATGTTGATGGTTTGATGAACCAGAAGGGATTAAGAGAGGGAGAGAAATAAGTTCTTCTCATTGTTGGAGAGAATGAAAAATTCCCTTTTGAAAATATTTGTTGAGTTATTACACCTTATATACTATGTACTTTTTATGTACTCTCACTAAAAAATAATTACAATGGTAAACCTATTATTGATATAGAAATAATCTAGATAACACCCTCCCATAAACTAGAATTGTATAAATCTAACAATCCTAGCTTGAAAACATTAGCAAGAAAAGGACCCGGTGGCAGAGCTTTGGTAAGAAAATCAGCAAGTTGATCCTTGAAACGAACTGGCATAAGATGAATGAGACCAGACAAATACTTTTCACGAACAATGTGGTAGTCCACTTCAATGTGTTTAGTTCTTTCATGAAAGATGAGATTATTGGCAATGTGAATGGCTGACTGGTTGTCACAGAATAGAGTGATAGACTTTTGAAGCGGCAAGCCAATGAAATCCATTAAGAAAGATAACCAACTAGCTTCACAAGTGGCAACAGCAAGAGACCTATATTCAACTTCTGCAGAGGACTTGGCAACTGTGGTTTGCTTCTTACTCTTTCAGCTAATGAGCGAGTTCTCAAGCATGAAGCAATAACCGGAAACGGAGCGACGAGTATCAGCACAGGTAGCCCAGTCAGCGTCGGTAAATCCAGTGAGATGCAGATTAGAAGTAGAGGAGAAGAAGAGACCAGTTGCAGGTCGGCCTTTTAAATATCGGAGTACACGAAAAGCAGCCTGTAGGTGAGAAGTGGTTGCACAGTCCAAAAATTGGCTCAAATGTCCCACAGCATAAGAGATATCGGGTCTAGTGTTTGTGAGGTAAAGGAGTCGGCCGATGAGCTGTCTGTAAACAGTGTTATCTGTTAAAATGGTACCTGATTCCTTTGAGAGTTTCTGACTATAATCAAATGGAGTAGAGAGAGGCTTGCAATCTAGATAACCAAAATCTCTGAGAAGGTCCATGGTGTACTTCCGCTGATAAATGTGAATTCCAGAGTTAGAGCGTGCTACTTCCATCCTCAAGAAATATTTGAGATCACCAAGATCCTTTATTCTGAATTTGTCATCCAAATCTTACTTGATGGAATTGATTTCACCAATGTCATTTCCGGTTAAAACCAAGTCATCAACATATACTAGAATGGCAGTGAAGCTTTCAGATTGTTTCTTGATGAAGAGTGAATGATCATCAAAAAACTGCTTATAACCAGCATCCACAAGAGTCTGAGTGAGCTTAATGTTCCATTGCCTGCTTGCTTGCTTAAGCCCATATAGAGATTTTTGCAATTTACAAACCAAACATGGTTGTGACACAGCCAAATCGGGTGGTATCTTCATATAAACTTCCTTGTCCAAATCTCCATGAAGGAAGGCAGTGTTGACGTCCAACTGTTTCAAATGCCATTTCTTTGCCGCTGCTAATGCTAACATTACTCGTAGGGTAGTTATTTTGACAACTGGACTAAAAGTATCACCATAATCTACTCCTTGCACTTGAGTGATCCTTTTGCAACTAGCCTCGCTTTGTGCCTCTCTATGGTGCCATCGGGATTGAATTTTACCCGAAAAACCCATTTGCAACCCACAACCTTCTTGTCTTTTGGGACTTCAGTGAGACACCAAGTTCTGTTCTGATGTAGAGCTGTCAATTCATCTTGTATTGCCTTTCTCCAACATTCATGTGCAGTCGCTTCCTCATAAGTGCTAGGTTCTTGATTTGAGGTGATGGCTAGAGAAAGTGACTTATATTTTGGGGTTAATTTATCATATGACAAGTATTGTGAGATAGGATATAAAGAGTTAGAGTTGGCAACATTGCTAGAGTGAGCTGTGTGGGTTGTCATACAATGATAGTCCTTCAAATAAGCAGGCGGTTTCTTGACTCTTTCAGACTTTCTAGTAATGCAGTCATGTATGATGTCAGAGTGTTGTGATGCAAGTGCATTGTTAGTGTGTGGTGTGGTAATGGGTGCAATGGTGTGTGAGGAAATTGGTGAGTGCATTGAGCTTGAGAAATGTTCATTTGAATCTATGAGTGTGGTATGTGTGGGTGATTGCAAATGATGTGTGGATGGTGTATCATATTGAAAAAGATCAATGCATTATGGAGTACGAATGGGTACCACAGAAATGTCAGTGCTAGTGGAATGTAAAAATGGAAAATGAGTTTCATAAAAAATTACATTTCTGGATATGAAAATTTCCTTTGATTTTAAATCAATAAGTCGAAAACCCTTTGTTCCTAATTTAAAACCAAGAAAAGCTGTTTTTCTGGCTCTTGGGTCTAATTTTGTTCTTGAATTTGTTAATGTGGAGGCATATGCAAGAGAACCAAATACTCTTAAATATGAAAGGTCAGGTAAGTTACCATACAAAAGCTTATAAGGACTAGCATTATCCAGGTTAGTGCTGGGTAGCCTATTAATTAGGTGAATGGCGTGACCAACTGCGTATTGCCAAAAACAATGTGGAATTCCTGATTGAAATAGCAGTGCTCTAGCAACACCTAAAATATGCTGGTGTTTTCTCTCTACAATCCTGTTTTGCTCTGGTGTTTCTACACAAGAAGTTTGGTGTAAAATTCTAGTTGATGCAAAAAAGGATTTTAGAGTGAACTTTGGCCCATTGTCGGTCCTTATACACTTAACTTGTTTTTCAAATTGTACTCTAACAAAATTCACAAAATTAATAACCAATTGTGATGCTTCAGATTTGGTTTTCATAAAAAAAATTCAAGTGAATTCGCTCTTGTCATCCACCACAGTTAAAAAATACCTATGTCCTTCATTGGAAGGGACAGAAATAGGACCCCAGATATTCATATGAACTAAGTCAAAACAATCTTTTATTTTAGTTGTACTAAGATTAAAAGATAATTTCTTTTGTTTTGCAAAATGACATGAATCACAAGGAAATTTTGAAGCAATACAATCTATAAAAGGATAATACTTCTTCAGAAAAATCAATTTATGCATGGGTATGTGTCCTAATCTAAGATGCCAAATGTTGTTGTGCTCACTGTGTGAAGGTGTGGTGGGATGAGTAGTAGTCGTAGTTGCCGCCAATGAAGCTTGCTTTGTTGGAAGAGGGGGAAAGTGAGATAATTCTGGTTCTCTACTCATTGTATATAACCCTTCTATACACTCAGCAATGCCAATCATTTTTTATGTGGATCTATCTTGTATCTCACAACACTTATCATTGATTAACAGTTGACAATGTAAGTTTGAGATTAACTTTGACACAGATATCAGTTTAAAATCAAAAGAAAGAATGTATAAAATATTTTTGAGAAAAAAATTTTTAGAGAATGTGATTGTGCCAATGATGGTGCTAATAGTTTTGGTCCCATTTGGAAATATCACATTGATTGGATCAATATTTTGAAAACTTGCAAAAAATCTTTTAAGTCAAAAGTCACATGATCTGTTGCACCGGAATCAATGACCCATAGTGCAGATTTTGGAGTGATAATGCTCATAATTCTCGCATTGAAATATAATGCAATGGTTTTACCTGGAGTGGAAGTTTGAATGGAATTAATCAAAATTTGATTTGCATTATGAGGTTGTTGCTGCACACTTTTGTCTTTGATCAACTCTAACAAGGCAAATCTTTGCTCTGGAGTGAATCTAGATCTTGATATTCCAGTGTTCTCTTGAAGACAATTGAGCTGGAATTGTTTGTCACTGAGTATATCATCATGCCCCTCAGTGATCACGTGATTGATGGTGGTGTTATGTTGCTGCCATTGATAGAAATGGGAGGAGTACCCATGCTTCTTATAGCATACATCTTCTGTGTGGCCTTGCTTGTTGCAATGAGAGCAAGCCAATGTAGCTCCACGACCTCTGCAATGGGAGGATCTGTTTGCCATGTTTGCCATTTTGAGAAATCAATAAATCACAGAGTAATAGGGATTCAGATCTTCTTCCTTCCAACTCGTTAATCGGAACAGCTATGTTCACCAAGAAAGAATCTTGCGAAATAGCCTCTCATCAAACTCTATTGGATGAGTTTGAAGGAAGAGGTAAGAATGGGGAAAGAAAATGTCGAAAGAAAAATTAGGGATAGAAAGAAAATGGCAAAATTGGATTGATCTCAATTCACAATTTTTTTTTAATAATTTGATTCACAGCTTAGTTGCTCTCCACGCTCACCGCACCATGAAGAAAATCTCATGCCCTAAGCTGTTCAAGCTGTGATGTTGATGGTTTGATGAACCAGAAGGGATTAAGAGAGGGAGAGAAATAAGTTCTTCTCATTGTTGGAGAGAATGAAAAATCCCCTTTTGAAAATATTTGTTGAGTTATTACACCTTATATACTATGTACTTTTTATGTACTCTCACTAAAAAATAATTACAATGGTAAACCTATTATTGATAAAGAAATAATCTAGATAACAACCTTCAAATACCCTCCTAATGTGGTTCGTAGCTGAACAAGTTAGCAAGTGTTTTTTTTTTTTCACTTCAAAAGCTGAAAAATACTCTGAACAGGTATAAAAGAAAAATATTCTATATTCTTCACTTTTTATAATAATTTTGAGGCAAAGTCTTCGGTATAGACACCAAGATAGTATCTATATGTGTAGATAATGGGTGGCAGGCTGTGGGGATGACATGTGGTATATGGAGGGGACAAAGTGATCAGGCCTTAAAAGGAGTTGCAGGAAAAGCTGATGGGAGCACGTGAGGGAAGGTCTTTGGTTAGATGGGGTAATTAGGTGTTAAAACTGGTAATCAGTTTTTGCTGATTAGGGGCCCAAGCCTTGTGGCCCATTTTTTGTTGTTGGACCAAAATATTTTGATGCTTTTTTTTTAATCTGTTAACAAAAAAAAGGGACCCAGGTAAACCCCAAACCTCGCTCGTGACCCAACCCCCTCCCCTTGTTCCCTGAAACAATCATTGATACACGTACAGGAGAAAGCAGATTCAAAGAAACCCTCACGGTGTTGACCTCCGCCTAGCCCTGCATGGTCGCCGACTGACAAAGGTCCTCGGCGCCGACGCCGTCCAAGGTCCCAAGCACCGCAGCTTCTTTCTCCATCCTCGCCGCCTAACCCAGATCCTCCATCGTCACCGCCTGACCAGTAACTCGGCAGGTCCTCGCCGGGTCTTCATCTTTGCTGGCTTCTCGGCACGGACCCAGGTTAGTGGCTTATCGTCCTCATCTTCACTGAGGGTGTGGTCTTCTTCTTAAATTTTTGTTTCTTTTTCTTCTTCAAGTCTTCTTCGGTCTTGCCTTGCATTTTTGTTCTGAAGTTCGGTTCTTGGATTCTTCTTCTTCGATCTTGGGTTGGGTCTTGGTTTGAAGCAAGGTTCTGAAAACCGAACCGGTCATCAAACCGCTCTAGCTACTGGTTCATTGGTTTATAGGTTCAACCGGTTCGACCGTGGTTAAACCGAATAAACCGTTTTATAATAAAATAATAAATAAAATATAAATAAACACATGAAAATATAATTATATTCTAATGTAAACTTTAAAATATCATTCAAATTAAAAATACTACATAAACCAGAATGTTATAATCTCATTCAAATACAAATTCAAAAGTCAAAAAACAAAACAACCAATCAAACATAACATAGCAACATCAATATGCACACAATTTCAGAATAGAAGAAAATTTTATGGAGTAAAACAGCTACCTATTTGCTCATTCAATCAAAGAGGAAGGAGGAAGAAAAAAAGGACAAAGTCCATATCATCCATAGTTAACATAGAACTCTACCTCATGCTAGGGGAATGAAGAGCAGAGTAGAGTACTTTGCTAACTTACATATCTGAGTTGAGATATTCAATAAAGGTTCACAAAACTTACAGTGCAAGATGCCTGTGATGGAGGCTTATTTATTTCTGATTGAATATAATCATCAACAAGCTCGAATTACTGTAAAGATGTCTGCATCTTGTAAGGGAATGCTCGAAAGGTGCATATATCTTCCCATCTAGGTTTTAGCCTAAATAAAACAAATGCCTTAAGAAATGAGAAAACAGCACAAAGAACAATATACTAATCATAGAAAGTGACAGCCACCAAAATCAAATGTTATTATATCAAGGTACATGAAAAAATCCAGTTTTAGGATGCATAACAAAACCAATGAGGACTAATTGAAGATCAGATCAGATCCAATATATATATATATACATAACAAAACCTATAAGGACTAATTGACATGATGAAGATTTTGCATTCTCAAAACCCTGGAGAAAAGTATAAACTATTAATATTTATATAAAAAACAATCCCGTCCCAGATAAGATTCTAATGCTGAAAAGAACTCCTAAATAATAGCTACAGACAAATATACTAAGAAATTTACACATAAGGAGTGAGTCATACATGCGAGAATCAGGATCTTTGCGTGGATAATATCCTTTCTTGATCCAGAACCTTAGAAATGGTCCATTGGAAAAGTAGTAGGAAATTCTAGACAAAAGCCTACAAGAATAAAGAATAAAAGGTTACTGCACAAGTATCTAGCATTTCAATTGCTGCAAATTAAAAAGCCAATGACTAGATTTTGGGCAAGTCACCTTCTAAGCTTGCCCGATAACCGGCCGGTTTGTCGGTTTAAGGCCGGTTTTCAAATTCTGCGGTTTTTCTTATTATCCGAACCGCTTCAGCGTCCGGTTCACGGTTCGACTGGCCGGTTCGAACCGGTTTTCAGAACATTGGTTTGAAGTTTGATTCCGTCTGTTATGTGCAAAATTAGTTCTGTGAAAATTTATATGTATGGTTGCTAAGGGTGAAAAGTCACTCTGTTAGGCGGAGTTTACACTGTATGGTTGCTAATGGCAGAAGCTTACTCTTATGCTAATGGTGGAAATTTGTATATTGTTGGATGCTATAAGCAGAATTTGAATGTCTCCGAAGTACTTGGATTATTGGATTTGAATGTCTCTGATTCATTGAGTATTGATTTGTGTTTTTGATATGAAATTTGTGATAAAAGATAAGTGACTTCTCGTGATTATGAAATTTGTGTTTTCCCTCAAGTTAATTTTGGTTAATGTGATTTAATTGGTGTTTAGGGCAGGAACCAAAGAGGTTTTTTTAATTGGATTTGGAAGGTGAAGTTTGGTTGACTTTTGGTTTAATTTGGTAACAGTGTTTATGATTGGGTTTATCTGGTTTTCATTCTTTTTGAAGTTGGTAATAGTGTGATTTTCCTTTGCTGTTTTGTAGTGTTTGTTGCCGAATGATGGTTGTTCTCTCTTGCCTCTGTTTAGTAATCTGTATTGAAATTATGTACATTTTCAATGCATATTTGTACACTTTCATTGATATTATACCTTGTGAATAAGTATCCGATTAATTATTATTCCACCGTTGTGGTTAAAATTTTTGTCTAGTTGATGATTTGTGTACCGATTTCCTTTACTTGAATTTGTAAAGTTGACTGTGTGTTATATCGGTTTGCTACTGCCCTTTTAAGTTGCAAAATTCTTTAGGGTTTTGCAATTTCAATTGGCGGATTAGCTATGTAGGTGTTATGGTTCTCTATTTGTTAAATTGTTGTTGTGTAGAGGTTAAGGCTGTGTATGAATATAGCAACTTGCCATTTTCTTCTCAAATAATTCGAATGTTGTGTTTTGAATTTTCGAATGAATGATGATTTGGTTATTGTTTTCCTTGTCGTGAATTTGTTAAGTTGATAGTTTCTTAATTTGTGTCGGACGATGACATGTTCGATGAAATGTACTATTTAATTTTATTTGAGTTAAAAAATTATAAAAAAATAAATAAAAAAAGTGTTTTAAATAGTAATTATAAATGTTTGAGTAATTTTTTTATTTTTTATCTATATATCAGCAGGTGAACTCGTTTAATCGCCGACTTGTGGTTGGACTAGAGACTCAGTAGTCTAATAACCTAAGTAGTTCGAACAGCAGTTCACTTCTAAACCCATGGTTATTATTAAATTATTGAAAAAATATAAACTTGATGTTATGACACTGAATAATAAATTTTGTTAAATGGAGTACTAAACAAAATAGTATTAAAAAATTCAAAAGAAAAGGGTATAACAAGGAATAAATAAATTAATCATAACCTGACATTATTATTTAATAACCTTTTTTAACGAGTTATCCATAAGGAAGTGAAGATATTAAACATTTCATATTCTTATTACAAATTTTAAGAGACATAAAATTGAAATAAATTTATATAAAACGATTTTACCGATAAAAATGACAAAAAATAAATAGTATTTTATAAAAAATGGAATGAATTAGAATAATAAAGTGTATAGTTTATGGTGAAATTGTTAGCATGTCAAATATTTATTATTTT
>NC_029790.2:120072561-120085866 GCF_000816755.2 Arachis ipaensis
AATTACGATATTATTATTATTATTATTATTATTATTATTATTATTATTATTATTATCTTTATCTGTGGGAGGTTTTGGGTTGTTATAATGATGCATCTAGTATATACTGTGAGTTCAAGTAGAAGAGATTAGGTCTCACAAAAAAATGAGGAGATTTGGATGGGTTATCAAAAGAGTCAAAGAGGACATTAGAAGCTTTTCAATTGCACAAATCACGATGAAAGTATAGAGTGGACAAGTTTGGGGGTGAACAGCATGTATTTTTATTTTGAGAATGACATTTGTTGGAAATATAAGTTACTACATATAATGATTACCTATCTAATGAATAAAGTTGAGGATTCTTAATTTTTTTTTATTACTGTTTCAAGAAAGTAACATGTTATCATGGTCCTTGATACAGTTTTTAATTCATATGTATTGGTTTTTATAAAGAAAAAAGAAACAAATATAATGGAAAAGAAAGCAAATATCTTATTTTCCTATTCAATTGAGTAGTAGTTGCATCATGTATCCAAGTTACGTTAAGAATTGGTTAAAATTACATGAGGTATTCACTGTCTAATATTTTTTGTATGATTTTATATCATAAAATAATAACCAAATGATTAAGGTGTGATTGGTTGACAATTCTAGAGACAAGTATAATTTTCTTGCACACAGGAAAGGCCAAAAAATAAATACAAAGTTATGTATTTCTCTAAAAAAACGAGTCGCGATTTTAATGAAATTAAATGCAAGTGAATATAGAGAATTTCACATATTTGATTTTTGTTAAATTCTGATTATCTTATCGTTAATTAACTATAATAAACTATACAAATATAAAAACATATATTTATATGTTTTTGTTTATATTTTCTTATTTTCATTATTAGTTATAAATATAAAATATTATGTTTTTGTTCCTCTGTAGTTGTCATTTTAAAACTTTTGTATTTTGAGAACGTAATAAATTTTACTGGATTGAGTGTTTGTTTAATATTTTTAAAATATTTCCCTTTTTCTAAATTTAAAAATTTATTTCTTAATTTACTTGCTGATTCAGTCGTCGTATTTCTTATCTATAATTTTTTATTAATTTATATTTCATAACACATATTTTTAAATGTGAGTAAACAAACAATTTAAAAAAAAATCATTTTTTCATTTTATGTGAATATAATTTGTTTAAAGTAACATGTGCATTTGGATTCACTTTTATTTTCTTTAGGCCGGTGGGAGGGGGAGGGGGTGGTAATGGATAAAAAGAAGTATAAAATACTTTCCTCATTCTTATGAAGTATAAAACGCCTTTCTCATACTTTTCATAGTGGTGTCAGTACTCTTGGTTTTCTCTGTAATCTTCGAAGATACCTCAACCGTTGCATGTGTTAATGCTCATGGCGACCGAAGCTGGTCGTTTTCCTTTCTATGCTGTTCGAAGAGGACGTGTCCCAGGCATTTACAAATCATGGGAGGAATGCGAGCATCAGGTGAACGGGTTCCGGAACAATGAACACCGTGGCTTCCATGATCTGTCGGAAGCCTTGGCTTGGCTGCGTAGTGCCACATCTCCTCCTGCTCGTCGGCCAACACCACATGCTCAACCGTTGAGAAGAAGACCGTCAAAATTGCTAGAAGGTGCTTTCTATTCACTCCGTTCATCTCAGAAAATTTCTTCCGTCGTCATGGCTGCTGAGAATTTGGACTGTGGAGATGGTAGTGGTGGGAGCAACCCCACTGGAGTGACTGGTGAGCACGAGGATAATTTTTATATTTTTTAATTTTGAATCGGTTTTTTTCATGTAGCACTCCTGTAAATGCAGAGTTTTGGTAATGATGTAGATTTTAATTTATTATAAAATAATAAATTGGTTTGGCTCGTGCAGATAAGGATACGGGGACAGATGACCGTTTTGTGTATCTGGAAGATATGGAGTTGATGTTGATGAGGGCGTGTTCATTTTTTCAAATAGGTTCTCCGCTTTTTGTTCCTCAGGAAATCAACACGAACGATGAGCGTGTGTTGTTCGGATTTACCGTGGTCCTGCCTCACAATAGCAGAGGTATAGATCTCGTGGCTCATGGTCCTTTGTGTTATGAGGAACGTGTTGCTCGTCAAGAAGTTTTGTTCACAATGCTAGATAAAATTCTTGTTGCTACTGGTTATACCATTCATGATTACAACTATCGTATCTTGAGCCGGGTCAAAGAAAGTTTGAATCAGTCAAGGGCCGAGGAAGTGGGTAGATTATGGAAGCGAATTCGTATACTAGAAAAAGAAAATGAGGAACTTTCTGGACAAATTGAAATGTTTGGGGAGATGTTAGAGGAATAGGTTGCATGCTCGAGGATGTAATGCATGTTTTGGATGGAGGTATTCCAGCCTTTGGGATTTCTATGTTAGTGTATTTTAGAACTAGTAATTTGGCTGTATTTTGTTAATGTTTCATTGCTGGCTAGACTTATTGGGTGGCTGGTAAATATCCGATTGAGACTGATATTACTGTTGCTGTGTTGTTCATGCTTTGCGTAATGACTTATATTAAATCTAGTCGTTAATTTTATGCCATTTCATTCTGGGGTTAGCTACAAGTGTTATCATGATAATTTATATCCAAGTCGTTGCACAAGTAATATCCAAAGGAGTGGAACAAAAGAGGATCTCTTATTTTTTGCCTAATAACAAAATATTCCATTCTGACCAGTGAACTCTTTCATGTTGGTATACTAATGAAAAATTGTTTGCTCAAAAGAAATTAGTATTTTCTAAGAGGTTGCTTCAGCCTCAACATTTTTTCCAACCTAAGATATGTTAATGTCTACTAGATCCTTGGATCCAACTTGTTCCATAATTACCAGCGTTAAACTCAAAAGGCAGAAATCACGGTGCCATAATTTTGTGGTTCTGTTGACTAATTTACAAATAAACTAACGGACCAAAAATTGATAATGTGGTGGCAGTAGATGTAGTCGCAAGCTGATGCACATATAGGTTTTTAGTCGGCCCTGCAAGGTGGGCTTGATGGATGACATTTGCATTCAATCAATCAATCTTTTGTAGGGTTGAGTGTTGCAGTAGGAGAGGGTGTTTTGGAAGCAACATCACATATTCAATACCTCGGAATGTGTGCGAAGCAAAAATCCTACTTCTCAAACCCTCTCTCTCTAAAATGGACCTCCTTTTATCCTTTAGTGCTTTTTGCTGTCTAATCCTACCGTGTGCTTCTTTTAGACTGTGAATTTTCTGTAGTACTCCAAGCCTTTCTTTTCATGAACTTACAACAATTGGGCCCTATCATCTACAAGCCCATTACTTCAACGTTTTCTTTATGAGGTATTTCATATCTCCAAGATACTGCATCTGAGAATCTCATTATTTGGACCGTGTAAACTTGGCGCCAAGTACGTTGATGCAATCTTCTTTGCTCTGGGTCGTTGGAGGCAGACATGAAAAACAAGGGGAAGGCTACTGTGCAGAAGGTTGGGGGTCCTCCTGTGACCTCGAAAGATGACTCCAGTGTGGAAGAGGCAAAGCAGATGCCGGCTGTGACCGAGGAGGCATTTTCCACATCAGATGATCCTGTCGTCGACGTCTTCAACAAAGTTCGTGAGGTGGGTTGCATAAGGATCATTTCCAAATGGACCTCTCTTGGTAATTTTATCTTTCAACCGTGTGTATATTTTTTTGTATGACATTTGTTTTCTTTGGGTTTCCAGATTTTGCTCGGATCTGATGGAGCAACTAGGTCTATAGTTGAGACCCAGGCAGGGGAGATTAAGAAGCTTAAGCGTACTGTTGACGGTCACGGAACCCTACTAGAGATACTGTGGTCGGAATATGCAAAAGGACGAGAAAGGCCGCTAACGCACCAAGAGAGGTATGGTTCAACTAAAGGTGTTGCTATTCACGATGCAAAGAAACAAAAGATGGAGTGGCACCGAAAGCCGAAGCTGGCCTCAGACGATGTCGACGAGGTGGCTTTAACCAACGATGTCGATGCTATAATAGCCAAGATCGGTGCAGAAAATACTGACAACAACAATGGTACAAGGCCAGTAGCACAGTCTACCACTGTGAAGCAACAACCACTCAAGGTAGCAATGCTGCAACCTCTTCACTGATGGTCTCTCACATGAACACTGTATTATTTGGAGGTTCTTAACATGTATAGTTTTTTTTATCACGAGCTAATGCTTCTTTGTTTCCCGGAATCATTTGAAATTTTTTTTGTAGCGGCGGCTAGAGTTCGTTTCTGGCAATGACTCCAGTCCATACCCCATTCGCGCCAACGCTGGTAAGGAAGTCCCTCTCTTTTATCGAGTTGGTGCACCGGGCTTCATGGACGGTGGAGACCTCCCGCACGTAAGTCCTATAACCTTCCTTGGTTCCCGCCTTTGTGTTGTTTACACGACATTTATGAGTGGGAGAAATAACATATCATGCCGGAAACCTGTGCAGTGTATTGAGGTTGTGTTCCGCCCTCCCGCCGGTGTCAACTTTATGACTGTTGAGTTAGCGATCGCTGCGTACGTCTTCGGTCGGAAGCTGTCGATGAAGTACGTTCCCTCATTCTTCAACTTACTTTAAAAGTTTGATTTTTGCACTTGTTACTTGCATGTCCTTGTGGTTTGTAAAGGTGCTTTAGCCATCACCGTATGCATGTTAACTTCGTGATTTCATTCCTGATGATAGATCATTAATTTGATTCTTTCATGAAGTATCACGATAAGCCATATGTTTAGCACTGTGTATTTCTTATTGGCTAATTACTTTAAGGTTTTATTAGTTGGTAACATCCATATCTTTGTGCATGGCTCCTCACCAAAGTTTTCCCTTTTTTGCTCAATCCCATAAAGTTTAGTACAACTGCTCCCCCACCCCCCAAACCCATTTATTTTTCGATTTGTGGCAAACTCAAAGAAGCATGCGTGTTTAGCCCACCAAAAATTCAAGTTCTGTAAGAAATGGAAAATTAAAGGAAGGCCTTAGGCCCGTTTTCAAACTACATATACTGCAGCCCAAAAAAATTAGAATTTTGGTTGATCCTTTCCATTCAAATTTCCAACTCCATTAAAAATTAAAAGATTCATCAAGTCCAACGGAAAACTACTTGCTATATAATAATTACCAAAACCATGCATTACAAATAACCAGAATGAATAATTTGTTGTAATGTGTTTCACACATTCCTAGTTTTACGTTGAAGTCCCAATAAATTTATTCCCTTTTGCTTTGCTGCTATATTTTCCAACTATTCTTTGCTACAGTTTTGTTTCTTTGATTCCAATTTCGCTTGATGGAACCTTGCAGGGAGGTGCTGATCCCCAATGAACATTGCCAGGGAGACAGGCAAGCTTTGTGGACGTTGCGATCTGGAGAGGAAGTTGTGGACGATGTAAAGTATTCGGAACTACCATTTAGTCGGCTCACTCTTATTTGTCTTAGTTTAATCAGTTGTATTCATAAGCTTTGTTTTAACAATAACTTTTTACGTCACCTGTGACGCTATGTGCAGGTGCTGACTCTGCTGGCTACTATGCTGACTGATGAGCGAGCAGATAGGCGCATCTGGTGGCTTCCAACGACATTTGCAGTATGTTGCCTCAACACCGAAAGATGTCATCTGTCCGCCCGAATTTATTTTAACCATGCTCAACTATATTAAGTTTTTAAACGATGTTTTAGCAACCCTTTACCAACAACTTCAACTTCTCTTATGTATATTGTAATCACGAGTGCCAATATGGAAACTAACGGACAACATTGATATTGCAGCAGGTGGCCCTGACCTGTCGCATTCTGCCAGGAGACATTGTCCTTCATCAGAGAACACTACATGGGCCGGGCTGATGATCTCACGAAGGTATACCCCTGTATTCCAAAGGACTATGGACTTGTGGTTTCATCCATCTATAGATGTCCCTGCCGAATGTTAAACTATTTTTTTCCCGCAGATCTTTGTACCGATGCACTTAAATCGTCATTGGTATCTAATGATCATCGATATCCAGAATGAATCCCTGATTTATCTAGACTCTCTCAAGTCACAAAACACGCGTGCCGCCAGGATCAACCAGATGTATTTTGTGGTAGTTTGACCGTGTCACAATCCCTTTTGTGATACTTAATAAAGATGACCAACATCCTTTAATTTTACTATACTTGAGTCTCATGTCTATTTGGCATTGCAGGCCAGGTACATTCAACAATTGCTGCGAGAAGGAAAGTTCTATGAGAGGCCAGAAATCAAACCACCACAAGTCACGAATTTCAAGTTTTTAGAGCCTGCGACGGGTCAACAAGCACCAAACTCCAATGATTGTGGCATCTGGGTTGCCCAATGGATGGAGCTGTCACACCTATGGGGATTCTTTGACTTGGAGGTATGTATAGGTGTTCTTTTAACCTGACTGCATTTTGCTTCCTGGCCACTATGGCGTGGGTTTATGTGATCTTGTGACTTATATTTCATTCTGTGATGCAATATGTTTTGAAAAAGCCCTAAAGCTTTGAACCTGTATGGAAATAACACAGTGGCTCATTTTATTGTTTGTAGAGGGTTGATGATGAAACTCGGATGAGGTTGGCCGTGGATCTGGTTATGTCGAAGTCGAACCCTAAGAGGAAGGAGGTATGTCAGAAGGCTGGATATTTTTGGGATAACTCAGTGAAGAGCTACCTCGACAGCGATGGATGTGACGCGAAGGATGGCGGGCAAGAGGATGCAGCAGCCGGCAGCATGAGCAGCCAAAGCCTAACCATCTAAGTTAACGTAGTAGAGGGTTGTTATTTTTTGAAAACTCCTCAAGCGTGGGGACGAACTTCGTTCTCCTGACGTGTTATTCTTGTTCCAAATATTCCTTCTATCATTGCATGCAACCTTTTGATTTTGTTATGTTGCATGCAGTTTAGGGGTATTTTATTTTGGGCTACCAAAGTTGGTAATTAAATTGAAAAGATGTGCCACACTGATGGCCTGAACCCATTAGAAGGGTTCCTAAATTGTGATGGATTTTAAATCACCTGCCTTGACTAATATCAATGAAACCTTTTACACAACACCCCTACATATCTAGCCGGGATATCTAATTTAGTTAAGCGTTAATTATGTTAGTATTTATAAATATATCAAAGTTTTGGATTATCGTTAAACTTTTAATTGTATATGTTACATGTTAGAACTAATAAACTTAACTAATTCTCTTTCAAGACAATATGTAACTAAAGTTTTTAAAATTTTTAATTGTCGTTGTTTTTTACTTAATAAAGAAACCTTTGAATTACTCTATAACATTTTTTACCTATACAAGATCTTGGTATACAGTTAGGAATATCTTGTAAACCAAACTTAGAAAACACATGTCATGTCAATAATGGAAATAACTTATACTCGAGAATTGGAATTAACTAACACTCGAGAAATGTTTACTAGTACAGTAAGAAAAGATAACTAAATGAAGGTGAAATTGTAATACTCCAACTGGGCGAACTTAACTTTAGTGCATGCATGTTCATGGTTGAGACAAATGTATGAAAACTTATATTTCTCTCGATGGGTTACATTGCGCTGCCAATGCCTGAAGATACAAATTCCTGGACCTGAGAGATCGTAAATCATCTGATATTTCTTTAGCCTTAAAATGCAATGAAAAGTGGGAACAGGAAAATTGAAATAAATTTATAAATTGCGTGGCTAACAAATAGAGATGCTGCTGTCTTTCAACATGCCCTCAACTGCAAAAGTATTTCATCCAATATATATAGGTATAACAACACCATAATTTACTTTTCATGCTAACTTGGATGCAGCTGCACGATTCCGGGCATCAGCCAGATTAACGGAATACAAACAAAGGAAATTTAGAACCCTTAAAAAGTTGGTAACGTATAAAACATTTTTCCATCCATACAAAGAACACCATGTGCTCGATACCTTCAACAGCGATCTTGTAACAACCGCAATATTTTCAACACCTACAACGAAGAACCTCACATTAATCCAAACTCATCCAAGATCAATGAATCATAGTAATTACTTCTACTCCACGATGACTATAACAAAATCAAGTACATGCAGCTAATTTGCAAGCTCCATACCCATAAACTCATAATACAAACAGCGCCATGAAATAAAATATCAAGAAATTCCCAAACACAATATCTGCCACAAAGCATGTTCTATGGATGGAGAAATCAGAACACGAGGAACAATCAAAAGAGAGATTACCAAGCCACAAGTCGATTACCTCTATGTTCCAGTCGACGGTGTTAGCCACTCCGCGCATGTTCCTGGTTTGGCTTTGCGCTGTGCCTATTACATGGTCCCATCTGTCGTTAGCTCCGCCATCTTGCTCAATACGACAATCATCTCCCTCTTCTAACTATTTGCCTTGATCAGCGTGCACGTCAAAGTCCGGAGAAACAACCTACATGACAACAAAATTGATATAAAATTGCTTACTTAATGAGGTAAAACTAATTAAGTAGTGAATATAGGGTTTGCAACCAAGTGTTTACCTCGAGTTTGCTAACGCTCGTTTCCTTCTTGGGACAGTGTTTATATCGTGTCGAGGTTGACATTTTTTGTGGTTCCGTGCACCTCCGCTTTGTGTGCCCAGTTTTCCTGCATCTCGTGCACTTTCTTTTTTTACCTTTGTGTCCCCGTGTGCTGGGTGCCCCTTTGGTGCGCACAACGGTTGGATCCCGAACAGCACCGGCAGCATTCGGACTCCTATCCATCGTGTCATTGCCACTGCGGGCTTCTAGATCATAGCAGATCTGCCTGATCCCGCTCATGCATTTCTTATACAAATCGTTTTTTTTTTATCCGACGAACAACATCCACTGCGAAGCAGCATGCAGGGCTCCATGTCTCAACAAGAAACCCCGCTCATCCTCTAGTCCCGTCTTCTCAATGTATTCGTTGACTGTCTTCACATCCTTCCTCCATCGGCTCAAAATCAAGCTTTCGGGAATTCTTTTTATGTGCTCGTGCTTCATGACAAAAAACATATGCCTGCAAGGAAAACCTTCTTTCTCCCAAAATCCACATCGACATACCAACCTACCTCTTTTTCGATCGTACAATGCCACCACATTCTGCCCGGGGAATCCATACTCCTCAACCGTGTACACCATGGTTGTTGAGACCCTTCGTTTGCTTACGAAGTTAACGATCGAGATAGACTCAATCTCCTTCTTCACTTGTGTGAATATGACCTTCGTGTACACCGATGCAGCAAACTGTTCGATAGGATCAAGACGGGTCATCATAACGGGAATACCGTAAATTGAACTGAACTGTGCAACCAGCTCATTGTTCCGGTACTCCCGTACTAGTAGCTCCAGGTTTTGCACAAGCTCTAGAATAGTGTGCCTAGACGACAGAAATTTTTTAAGATGGGAATTGATGCCCTCACACCGAGACGTCGTGCGAAACCCAGCGCAAAACTTGCGATGCAAGTACGCATTTGCCCACATCTTCCTCTTTTCATACAATTGTAACGCCTAAGTAACCCATACTGTTCAGCAACCTGTGCCCATTCACACTCAAACTCTTCAACCTCCATGTCAGCATACAACCACTTGGCAAAGACATCACGGAACATCTGCTCGTTGCTGTTCGAGGTCACATTCTTCTGCAGATGCCATGCACACAACCTATGGGTTGCCCGGGGCAACACCTCCCTAACTGCAGCAATCATTGATTCATCTCCATCGGTAACGACTACAGAGGGCAGCTTCCCACACATGACTTCTAACAAGTTCTCCAACATCCACTTGTATGAACTGATTGTCTCATCTAAAACCAAACCGAAACCAAAAATTGTTGTTTGCTTGTGATTGTTTGAACCTAAGAATATGACAAGGGGTCTATTGTACTTGTTCTTCTTATACGTCGAATCGAATGCAACTACGTCTCCAAAGTGTTGAAAATCAACCCTGCTAGGACCATCTGCCCAGAGCATGTTTCCCAACATACCTTCATCAGTCAAATTGTACCGGGCCATAGACATGGGATCAGCAGCTGCCTTGCCTTCCAGGTATACTATAGCAGCGTTCATGTCTCCATCAACCACCTTTGCACGCTTCGACCGATCCATATAGTTATATGCGTCTTTCTTGGTAAAACCCAAAGAAGAATAACCACCCGCAATTCCAGCCATGTACCCCAATATCTTAGATGTCGGAAACCCATACGTATGCATTCCATTCATGTGGGCCTTTGCAGAACCCGATATCACCCGAAAACTTCAGATCATATGAACCATTCCCGTCGGTATCAACTCGTGGTTATGCTCGAGGATTACTTTTCGAACCTTCCAAACCGAGCTACCCTTATCAAGGTATACAGACATCAGGGCCTGGCAATTCGTGCGTGTCTCAGGCCTATGGCATCTCTTCCTGTCTAGTCTGTTGTAGTGTTTTCCATCCCTTAGGCCAGCCCGATTACATAAGAACCTCCTTCTCACTACACTCCCATCTTCATCCTTTGCATAGTCTCCCTTATGGACCCCAAATCCGTTGCATTTCCCTAACCTACCATAAAACTCATATGCATGCTCTTCACTTCGAAACACCTTTTTCATTATGTCCTCTGCAGTCAACCCAGTCACGTAACCATATTCACGACCATCTTCATCTGACAACAACTCAACCTTTCTTAAGTCATTCTCGTCAACAACGTCGTTGTTTGAAAGGCATAACTCATTTTCACTTTCATCTGGAGACAAACCGTTTGCCTTGCCCATCCCACCATAGCACTCCATCTATTAAGTTGTAATAGTTGGTTTTTTAAATAATAACTTTTTTCTGCTATATTCATACACAGCCTTAACCTCTACACAACAACAATTTAACAAACAGAGAACCACAACACCTACATAGCTAATCCGCCAATTGAAATTGCAAAACCCTAAAGAATTTTGCAACTTAAAAGGGCAGCAGCAAACCGATATAACACACAGTCAACTTTACAAATTCAAGTAAAGGAAATCGGTACACAAATCATCAACTAGACAAAAATTTTAACCACAACGGTGGAATAATAATTAATCGGATACTTATTCACAAGGTATAATATCAATGAAAATGTACAAATATGCATTGAAAATGTACATAATTTCAATACAGATTACTAAACAGAGGCAAGAGAGAACAACCATCATTCGGCAACAAACACTACAAAACAGCAAAGGGAAATCACACTATTACCAACTTCAAAAAGAATGAAAACCAGATAAACCCAATCATAAACACTGTTACCAAATTAAACCAAAAGTCAACCAAATTTCACCTTCCAAATCCAATTAAAAAAACCTCTTCGGTTCCTGCCCTAAACACCAATTAAATCACATTAACCAAAATTAACTTGAGGAAAAACACAAATTTCATAATCACGAGAAGTCACTTATCTTTTATCACAAATTTCATATCAAAAACACAAATCAATACTCAATGAATCAGAGACATTCAAATCCAATAATCCAAGTACTTCGGAGACATTCAAATTCTGCTTATAGCATCCAATAATATACAAATTTCCACCATTAGCATAAGAGTAAGCTTCTGCCATTAGCAACCATACAGTGTAAACTCCGCCTAACAGAGTGACTTTTCACCCTTAGCAACCATACATATAAATTTTCACAGAACTAATTTTGCACATAACAGACGGAATCAAACTTCAAACCAAGACCCAACCCAAGATCGAAGAAGAAGAATCCAAGAACCGAACTTCAGAACAAAAATGCAAGGCAAGACCGAAGAAGACTTGAAGAAAAAAAAGAGACAAAAATTCAAGAAGACCACACCCTCAGTGAAGATGAGGACGATAAGCCACTAACCTGGGTCCATGCCGAGAAGCCAGCAAAGATGAAGACCCGGCGAGGACCTGCCGAGTTACTGGGTCAGGCGGTGACGATGGAGGATCTGGGTTAGGCGGCGAGGATGGAGGAAGAAGCTGCGGTGCTTGGGACCTTGGACGGCGTCGGCGCCAAGGACCTTTGTCAGTCGGCGACCATGCAGGGCTAGGCGGAGGTCAACACCGTGAGGGTTTCTTTGAATCTGCTTTCTCCTGTACGTGTATCAATGATTGTTTCAGGGAACAAGGGGAGGGGGTTGGGTCACGAGCGAGGTTTGGGGTTTACCTGGGTCCTTTTTTTTGTTAACAGATTAAAAAAAAGCATCAAAATATTTTGGTCCAACAACAAAAAACGGGCCACAAGGTTTGGGCCCCTAATCAGCAAAAACTGATTACTAGTTTTAACACCTAATTACTCCATCTAACCAAAGACCTTCCCTCACGTGCTCCCATCAGCTTTTCCTGCAACTCCTGTTAAGGCCTGATCACTTTGTCTCCTCCATATACCACATGTCATCGCCACAGCCTGCCACCCATTATCTACACATATAGATACTATCTTGGTGTCTATACCGAAGACTTTGCCTAATTTTGAACACCAAAAACAAAAACTGCACAAAAGAGGTGTAGACAAAACTGTTAGATATGCATATAACGTGCCCTTAGCATTAGAGGTGGATATACGGGTAGTCTAGTCCATTTAGTTCAGATTACTGAGGGTTAAATATTAATAGATTGAGCCAGATTAGTTCAGATTACTGAGGGTTAAATATTAATATATATATGTATTGTTTTGAAAATGTTATGAAAAAGGTATAAGATATTCATTTATCAGTAGGCGATGATGGATTCAGCAACAATGATGATGGAATCTATGAGATTGTTTGTAAAGAAGCCGAGAAGAAGAAGATTTTGGGGGAGGATGAGTGAGTTTCTCTTACATGGCTATAGAGTATGGACTGTGAATCAGTGATTCTGTGATGTGAGGCAAATTCTAATTCTTAAAAAGTGTTTATATGTATATATTTGGGCGGGTACACCCTAAACTCGACCATGTCCTATTCTAATCAAAATCTGCCCCGACTCGGGTCAAGCTATTATCCTCTCCAACCGGGTATGGACGGGACGGGTACCCGCGTATTCGGGTACTACAAAGTCTAACCACGTATTGACGCTTCACTTATTAAGGGTTTACCGTTAGGTAATAGATTGCTACACACACAAGGCGAATTTTTAACTCCTAATAGTTGTTTAAGCAGACAAGTGAGATAATCACTTAACAAACTCAAATTAATTAAGACAAATACTAATTATTTTTAATATTTTAATATTAAAAATCTTGAGAATTTGATTTTAATTATAACTTTATAAAATATTTATAATAATAATTATTATATATATTTTATTTAATTTTTTAATAAAATTTTTTATGTAATTTTATATATTATCCCATAGA
>NC_029790.2:120085999-120093602 GCF_000816755.2 Arachis ipaensis
AATATACACTAGTTATATATACTTAAAGTAGGCTAATGGATTGCCCATTAAACCGTGAGTTCAATATGTTTAACCTATGAGTTGAATTGTGCGAATTAAAAAATTCATTAAAACTACAAATAAAAAAAATTATACATTTAAGTGATGTAAATTGCGGATTAAACGAATTGACTATAACTCGTATACCAAGCATACACATTGACTGTTTCAATAACACAAAATGTGAAAATGGTCCGAGTTTAGGAATGAATTTTTTTGGATTCGCCTCCTCTAATGTTATATTGTCACTTTAGAGAAAAAAGTATATTATTAATCACTCTTGAATTAATAGTAGAGCTCACAAATAATAAATGTTATAAATTTAAAAATGATTAAAGTATCACTTTATTATTTTACTAATATTGTCATTTTAAAAAAATTTTTATATAAGATCATGAATCAATTGGAGAAAATATGAAACATGTCTTATTATAAGAGTGTGGATATCTTGTAAACACATCTTTTATGAGTTGAGTAGTTTTGTCAATCCATTAAGAACAAAACTGTGATGACATCTAGAATCCCAAAACAGACAAACAGAAGAGTTTCAAGAGCACTGGGAACACCGGTATTCTAGTTATTTTAACCGTTGATCTGAATTATAAAAAATATATATAATATATATTAATTAAAATCAACGGTTAAAACAACTGGAACACCGGTGTTCCCGGTACACTTGAAATTTTTCCCAAACAATATCTTCAAACTCGTAAACTGGACATGTATGTTTGTTTTTGGTATTCACTGGTCACAACAATTATGTGCTTATTGGATGCGCCATATTTATATAGACCATTAGATTTGATTAGATGAAATTCAAAGACTAATATGAAAGAAGAACATTGATGAACTCTTATAAATACAGAATATCCTAGTACATAAATAAATGCTTTAAATGACAATACTTTAATACACAATACTTTAAATGGTAACAGAATCTTTTATTCTTAAATAATTAAATATAAAACATATAAATACAAAATTATGAGTATTCTTTATTCAATAAGATTAATTATTATGCAAGATGTAACACCCTCACTATCAGAAGTCACGTTTCCGACTGCGCTACTCTGATAACAAGAGGTATTACGACTACTTTACATACTAAATATTAAAATAGGAGCCTGTGACTCGACACTGTATCGCTGATTTCTTTGAAAACCGGAAATAAATACTTTATCTTAAGAAAAATGCAAGCAGGCATAGATTCATATACAAGACTCCTTACATAATATCTCATAATATAATATACATATAGAACATACAACTCCTATCCCTCTTGCAAATTTGTAATAACAAAGACGAGGGAAGAAAATAATCTAATTAACACAACAGCATATAAACCAAACTCAGTATAACTCTTCTTTACGCCTCTTCATCTGGTTCCTGAAAAGGTAAAGCTGTAGGGGGTGAGAACCTAACCACACGATCTCACCACGGAATTCCAAAGTTGTCATAAGAAGATATCTAATAAGAAATCTGTTTTCAAGTTCAGTGATTATCATTGCCTTATGAATCTTTTAAAAAAACCAATAGGTAATCGTTCAAAACCTTTTCGAAGAAACAATGTTTAATCTTTCAGAAATCCAAAATCTTTCTTTTCTTATAAGAAAATCTCAATTAGAAACCAACCACGCAATCAAACAACACAATCATTAATTCAGCACCAAAGTTCATTCTCAAATGTAGCACGCCAGGCCAAACACAGGCAAGACAGACAAGGAAAGCACAAGTAGGTAGCAGTTACAGCAAATAGTTCAAATAGCAGTTAAGAACAGTTTAGCAATTAGGCAAACCAAAACAAGTTCAAACCCAAGCAAAGCATACAAATGCATATGATGCATGCCTGTCCTATGGCTGATGAGACTCATCTGTCGGTTATCCAGCCAACCCGACAAGTCTGAATTGTCCTTAGACTGTCCCCCAACGTGCATTTCCAAGAGTCTATGCATAGCTTTTTCTCAAAAATCAATATTGCTCAATGGGGATAACATTCCCGGGAATTTATATAGTGCCCGGTCACACTTACGTCGTAGGGTCAACAGAGTATCGAGTTTTCAACCTGGTACACGTGGTGGCAAGCCATGGTACTTTATCCAAAGAACCTCGTATCTCAGATAATTCAAATTTATAAGCCATGTGAATAATTCAAAGTTCATATCTCAACATTCTCAACATCATAATCATTCATCAATCCAAATCTCATTTTCAACTTCATTCAAAAATCATATTTTAAAGAAAATCCTCATCATCCTTCTTTCCATTCCATCCATTAACAATCCCAAATCAAAATATAATTATTTCTCTGATAAATAAATAAATCTTAAAACATATAATGTTTAAAAACAAATTTTTTTAATTAATTACTTCAAATAAAACTTCCAATTTTATAAAATTTCGGCAGCATCTCCTCTAAAACTCGGACACTGCCACCCTTTTCGAGTCCCATCCAAACATTTCTCAACATTTTCTCAACAATTTCCAAATCTCAATCATTTCCAAAATTCAACCAGTTTCAATATCAAATTATTTTCAAAGCGAGTCAATGCCAATAATAAATCTCTTTTTAAAATCAAGTCAGTTCATATACTAAATCATTTATAAAGTCAGACTAACTCAAAATTAAACCATTTTCAAAATTAATTCAGTTTCATATTTCAAATCATTTTTAGAGCCGATTCATTTACATTATAAAAAATAGCTTCAAAACCAAGAAAGCCACTTTTCATAATAATCAACTAAATAACCTTTTAAACTAATTTCTTTTCAACAATCACAAACTAAACTAATTTCTTTTCAGCAATCACAAACTACTCAAGCAATCGAACAATCAGTCATTCAGTCCAGCAAACAACCACATTTATGAGACAATCATAATCACAGATATATGTTTCTCCCATTAATATCTATTTATAATAACTCTGTAAGATAAAATAAATTTTAAGAAAACCCCTACCTCAATTAGTTGAATTCACATAGATTAAACGTGGTAACTCCCTTCTCTTTTAATTTTTATGGCAGCAGCAAGCACGCAACTGAAGCAGCAGCATTGTCAATCTCTTATGGCAGTGACGATGGTTGCAGCGAGACAAGGATTCGAATTGGATAAGAATCAAAAGCAAACATAGCTCTGGAAGATTCAAACCAATTCAAAGATCAGAATTGAATTAAAACAAGAACATGGTAATTAAAAGACAAAATAGAACATGCCAAATAGGTCAGAACTAAGGAGAAGAGCAAACCAGAATCAATGTAATAGGATTCAGAACCAACAGCAGCAATGGTGACATCAGTTCTCTCAGAGCAAGAACAACAACGATCTCAGCATCAATTATGCCTTTTTCGAACGGTAAACCAGCAACGACTAAAACAGTAATCCATAATTCTATAATTAAGCCAGGAAGGAACAGAGGAACAAGATAAAAACAGAGCAAGGTTTAAAGCGTTACAGTTTCAAGAATAGGAGAATTGAAATCAGAACAAGGCTGGCGCTGTCTTCGACTCTGGTGGCGGTGCACAACTCACCGGCGACTGAGGCAGCAACGTAGACAAGGCTTCCCCTCGGCGGTGAGAAGCCGCGGTGGAAACTCCGGCGACGACAAGGCGTGGCGGTGGCTGAACAGCAACGAACGGCGGCGCAACACCTTCCTCTCTCACCTGCGAACTCTTTTCTCTTACTTGTGAGCTCAACGGCAACGGCCATGGAAGCTTCTGCTCGGCGGGGTCGACGGCGACGGGTACAGTGGCGGCATCTCCCCTTTCTCCACCGTGGGCTCTCTTGTTCCTCTCTCACTCTCCCTCAGTTGGCCCAATCAACAGTGACAGCGACGCGGGTTCAAAACGGCGACGCCTCTCCTTCGACACGGCGCGGCGAGCCGCGGCGAGGTAGCAGCGCGGTCTTCTCTCTCTTCTCCTTCCTCATCTCTTCCTCTCTCTTCTCTGTACGACCTGACGGCGCGGCGGCAGTGACGCTTGCCGGCGCCGCCCTCACTCTCCCCTCCCCTTCTCCTTCTTTCATATTAGCCTTTGATTTTCATCTAATTAAATCTAATAGTATATATAAATGTGTCGTATTCAATAAACACATAATTACTGTGCTCGTTTAAGATATACCCAAAAATGTATGTTATAAATGGTATAAAAATTACTATCCAAATCAACTATCTAACGAGAATGTTGGGCTCTACTAGATGATCGTTGAAACCCAAAAATTTCCACAATGGTGGCCAGCCCATGTTACAAGTTGTGTAGGTGTTCTTTCTTTTCTCTTTGGTTGGAAAGAGATAAATGATTCTAGAAAAAGAAGATGAAGAATCTTTGCCCTACTGTACTAGAATTTTTATTTGATCTTGTTATGTAAAGAAAGAAAGAAAGAAAGAAGAAAAAAAAAAGGAAAAATTGCATAATATTTAGTGAATTATAAGGTACAAATTTGAATACAGGTATTCCTTTTTAGTCATCTTCTAAGTGACATGTGTATATAATGCTACAGAGATGACATAAGATAGAGAAGATCTCTTATCAATTTGTTTAAGTGGTCTGGATGGGTAAAAAATTGATTAGAGGAATAGAGTGAGTTAAACTCCAAAATAGTACTTGAAATTGGTATCATGTACTAAAATCGTTTCTGAGATTTTAATTGCACTAATTATGTTCTTGAGATTAAAAAAAATGTACCATATTAGTCCTTAACCTATTTTCTATTAACAACGTGATGACATGGCATGATGATGTGGATTGTAAGTGACACGTGTCATTTTATGATTTGACCACGTGTAATAGTATGATGATGTGGTGACCAGTGACACATGGCATGCTGACGTGGATGGTTGTGCCACGTGTTACAATGTTATTTGGCTGCGTGTCCGTTTGTGCCACGTGCCGCAACAGTATTCCTTCACGTGTCATCCATTATGTCATCGTTGTATATGCACCAAATTAGTTCCTCACTTTGCATTAAGTGACTCATTTTAGTTCCTGAAATTGAATGTTGTGCACCAAACTAGTTCCTTCACCAATTTTTTCTTATTTTTTTAAATTTAAAATTTTAATATCTTGAATACACTCATTTCAATTCTATTTTTCATATATTGTTTAAATACAAGTGTTTTCATAAAAAATTTTAAGATTTTAGTTTTAATTATATAATTTTTTTAATAATTTAACATTGGTAAATTTTGTAATATATAAGTATGTTATTATAAAAAAATAATTGGGATAAGTATTGTTTTGGTCCCTCACGTTGAGGGTCGGAATCGAACCTGTCCCTAGTGTATATTTTGATTTAAAATCATCCTTAATGTTGTATTTGATTTTAAAATCGTCCTTTTAAATATATTTTTTTCCTAAATGACAAAAATACTCTTTTTTTTCACCATTTCATTCTTTTTGTTCTTCTTCCTCCAGGAGAACAAATTCTGTTCTTGTTCTTTTTCTTCCAGAAGAAGAAATTCTTCCATTAACAAAACTCAAAACTTCAAATCTTAATACAGTTAACAAAATCCAATTACAAGAATTAAAAATACTCCTTTTTTTTTACCATTTCATTCTTCTGGTTCTTCTTCCTCCAGGAGAACAAATTCTGTTCTTGTTCTTCTTCTTCCAGAAGATAGAAGAAATTCTTCCATTAACAAACTCAAAATTTTAAATCTTAATACAGTTAACAAAATTCAATTACAAGAATTAAAAATACTCAAATTCATCTCCAATTACAAAAATAAAAAATCTATCATTTTAATTACCAAGAACAATCAAATACAAGAAAAAAGAACAAAAATTAGAGAGAAACACAAAATTCAAAAACAAAAATACACCAGTAATCCAGAAATCCAAAAATCCATAAATAAGAATAAAAACAAAACCAACAATAAAAATTAGAAAATTAGGGATTATGATGAACAACATCAAATTTTCCAAATCTAACAACAACAACATATTTAATTTCTTTTTAAAACAGAAAGAATGAAACTTTATCTTATAAAAAGCATGGAGGTCGCCGTTGTTGCTCTTGGAGATCGCCATCGGGGTGGAGGTCGTCGTTGGCCGCTGCTGCTCTTGGAGATCACTGCACCGTAGAGGTGAAGGTCGTCATTGGCCGTTGCTGCGCTTGGAGGTCGCCGCGCCGTTGGGGTGGAGGTCGCCGCCATCAGGGTGGAGGTCGCCGTCGAGGTGAAGTGTGTGTGGCGGTTGTGTGTGATGGAGAAGAAGAAGAAGGAGGTGGTGGTGTGTGATGGTTGTGTGTGAAGAAGAAAAAGAAGAGTGATTGTTGTGTCTGAAGAAGAAGAAGGAGAAGGAGTTGCGCTATGTGTTTTGTGTTGTAACGGTAGAGTGAAGAAGATAGGGTTTGAAGTTAGAGAGGTGAGAGAATATAAGGGTAAGATGGTCAAAAAGGACGATTTTAATACCAAATATAACATTAAGGACGATTTTAAATCAAAATATACACCAGGGACGAATTCGATTCCGACCCTTAACGTGAAGGACCAAAACAATACTTAACCCAAAATAATTATATGATTGATTAGACACATTTTTTTCATAAAAAAATATGTGTTTTTAACAAGAAATTAATAATTAAAATAAACATTTTTTTCGTATGAAATACACGTTTTCGTTATGTGTTAATAAGCTAGATTGAAGGCACTTCAAGCACCCTCACTACCATCTTTGACCTTTGCAGTCTAAACGAAAGAGGTCGGAGATAGTAATGAGGGAAGTTTGAAATGCCTTCATGTCAACTCCAAGACGGTGGTTATTAGGGGCATCCATAAGAAAAAAAATATTTTATAAAAGTATTGAAAGAGGTCGGAGATGGTAGTGAATGTGCTTGAAAAGCCTTCACGTCAACTCCAAGTCGGCGGTTAGGGTATTCGCAAGAGAAAAAATATTTTATAAAAACACTTTTATTTGAAGAACATGTGAAAAAATAGAATTAAAATTAATGCATTAAAAAATATTGAGAATTTTAAATTTATAGAAAAAATGAGAAAAAATTGGTGAAGGGATTAGTTTGGTGCACGACATTCAATTTCAGGGACTAAAATGAGTCACTTAATGCAAGGTGAGGGACTAATTTGGTGCATATACAACGATGACATAATGGATGACACGTGGACGAATACTATTGCGACACGTGGCACAAACGGACACGTGGCCAAATAACATTGTGACACGTGCCACAACCATCCACGTCAGCATGCCACATGTCACTGGTCACTACATCATTATACCATTACACGTGGCCAAATCATGAAGTGACATGTATCACTTACAGTCCACGTCATCATGTCGTTAATAAAAAATAGGTCAGAGATTAATATGGTGTATTTTTTTCAATCTCAAGAACGTAATTGGTGCAATTGGAACCTCAGGGACGATTTTAGTATATGACGCCAATCTCAAGTACCATTTTAGAGTTTAACTCGGAATAGAGTAGATGAAATTTCCTAACCGGCGTGAAAATTATAAAGAAAATTTTACATTTGCTAAAATTTAAAATTGGTTGGCATTTGTTGTTACATTGTGGACATGTAAATTTTGCGAAATTTAATACATAAATAATAGT
>NC_029790.2:120093717-120135849 GCF_000816755.2 Arachis ipaensis
TTGAGCTCGAAATCTATCAAAATGTAACTTTTACATATTGTATACCAAAATACAACTTTTCAGTAAATTATATAAATAGCGAGAGGAGATTTACGGTTTTTAAATTATATTGGAATTGCAAATGGACAGAAATCACGGTAGGGGTTTTGCAGTTTCTGTGTAAATGTGAAATACGTATAAATCGCGAGACAAGTATAGCGGTTTATACTTGTCTAAAAATGCCTATAATACCTGCAAAATAAATTAAAGGCTGCTAGGCCAAGATAAAGATAAAGATGATTTCTTTTTGTTATTCTGCGTTGACGATGATGGTGGAGTTTTGGAGTTAGCTTTTGCGTTCAATTGATAAATTAAAAAATTAATTGAAGAATTTTTTTTCTATTAATTTTATCATTTAATCTCATCTACAATAAGAAATACCAAAAAATAATCATCAAAATTCTTAAATTTTTTTGCATGACTATGATTTACAAATAAATATTTTTTAATATTATTTTAGTATTCTTTTGTTAAGTTTTGATTTTTTATCTATTATTTTTTTTTGGTTAATAATATGGATATTTTTGTTTAGAAGTTTTTTTATATGCATTGATGTATATTATTTTATTTTTTAATAGAATTTTTATTATTCGTTGTTCATATAAATTTTTTAATTATTTTTATTAATACATATTTTTTTATAGAACTTTATTTTTTATTTAATTTTGTATATTTTTTAGAGCAAGTTACCCAAATAAATTAATTAGAAACCAAAATTATCAAATTATAATTTTTGGATATTGCATACGCAAATGCAATTTTTATAAATCTATAGAAACTGCTAGAGGAGTCGCAAATTCTAAATGCACGCCGGTAGTTTACGTTAAATTTTGGAATGGCCAAAAACCACAACAGGAATCTCACGGTTTCTTCATGTTTTGACAAAAAAGCGATTGAGTGGTGAAAAAAAAAGCTATGAAACAATTGTTGAAGCTGATTCTTGAATGGGTTCAAACCAACGAGCTTCAGAATAAAAAGCGCAAGGTAATTAATGATGATAATGCAGTGACAAATCCTTTCACTGAACAGTTTCAAATTCAATTTATCAAAATCAGAACGTAAATGTCTCGAGCTTTTTTCATTAAATCAAACATATGTTTTACTCAGTAGCAACCGTGGATGGATGAAGCACCTCTAATGACAGCCATTCCTCCCGTACGATAAACGTTTCAAAATAGATTATCCTAAAATAGGAAAAATTTTAAGTGTACTAAAAATACTGGTATTTCAGTTGTTTTAACCGTTAATTTCAATTAATATATATTATATATATTTTTTATAATTCAGATCAACGGTTAAAACAACTAAAACACCGATATTTCTGGTACACTTGAATTTTTTCTTATCTTCTTTGCTATTTTTTTTGTGTGTAATCCACTAAGCAATTTATTAGAATAAATTGTTTGGCCTTTAAATTTACCAAAATACAACTTTTACAAAACGGATACCAAAATGCAATTTTTTCTTAATCTATGTAAATCGCGACAGGAGACCCACGATTTACAAATGCACGTAAACCGCTACAGGGGTCTCGTGATTTACGTTGAAACCCAAATGCACGTAATTTGTTATAGGGGTGCCGCGGATTATGTGGGAATTTCGAATTTGCATAAACCGCTATAGGGTCCAGCGGTTTATGCTTTGCCAAATTGGCCTATATATACCAGCCAAGAGGGAGTGGTGCATTTATAGAGAGTCATTTTTACACTTTCTCAAATGGATAGAGAGGAGAGCTTTTTGGTTCTAGTCCACTACTCTGGCAAAATAAAAAAAAAAGTAATAGTCATGGTGTTAAGTTCACTGATAAAGAAACGCTGAGTATTTTTTATCCGTTCGACGAATACTTTGGCGGATCTAAAGATGAGCATATTACAAAAGGCAGGGTTGTGTGGGGCCAAGTGGGTGAAGAAGGTGTTCTACAAGATTCCGATTGCGGTTATGTCAAGTGGTGTACAGTATGAAACATTTGTGTTAGGGTTGGACGAAGACATGCAGGTTTTGTTTCATTGTCGGTGGAGTTTTCCGGAGGTGAGAATACACGAGTTGTATGCCAAGTTGGAAGACAGTGTCGACAGTTCCGAGGCATCAGTGCCAAATTCGTAGTCCACGATGGTCGGGGGTGCTTCCACTTCGATGCCTGTCGTTGCACCTGGTTATCTGTTGGCTGCACCTCCATCTGTTCCACCATCGGCAGCTAGGTCACCTAGTTCGATTACTGGTCTTTTTGGCGACAGTGAGCTGGATCATGTTGAAAATGCGATGTGGGAAGATGATTCGGACGATAAGCCCGATCACATATTGGGGGATAGTGAGGATGAGGCTCCAGCGGCCCCACTTGCACCTCAGGGACCATACAGTTCTAGGTCCCACCAACAACCACCACATTTCTCGACCTTGAACTTGGAAGCAGTGGGCCAACAACCGGATGTAGTACACACCTTTGGAGGCCAAAGATTACACGAGAGCAATATTTCTAGGGAATTTCAGATTGACCAATCTTTCCAAAGTAAGGAGAAGGATGTGATAAGTGTTAAGGATTATAGCATTCGACGTGGAGTTCAGTATCGGGTTATGGAGTCAGATCATCTGAAGTACCATGGAAGATGCAAGGAGTTTGGGAATGGCTACACGTGGATGATTCGCATCACACTTCGGTAGCGTAAGGGTAACTGGGAAGTTAGAAGGTACAATGGATCTCACACTTACTTGGCCACTTCAATTTCGAGTGACCACCGACAGCTCGACTACCACGTAATTTGTGCGAGGATCTTTCCGTTGGTTCGGGCGGATGCATCGGTTACAATAAAGGTGTTGTAAGAAGCTATTGAGTCAACCTATGGATTCCGGCCTAGTTATAGGAAGGTGTGGAAGGCAAAACAGAAGGCAATTGCACAGATCTACGGGGATTGGGAAGAGTCGTACGCCGAGTTGTCCCAGTAGATCCTTGGGGTGCAAGCAACGAGGGATGGAACCGTTGCAGTGTTGAAGACTTCTCCAGTCCGTGTAGGTGATCAGGTTGATGAGTCTACAGAGTATTTTCATCGTCTTTTCTGGACATTCCCTCCATGCATTGAGGCATTTAGGCATTGTAAGCCACTAGTGAGCATTGACGGGACTCATCTGTATGGGAAGTACGGCGGGACTTTGCTTCTAGCTATTGCGCAAGATGGAAACTCTAATATCTTGCCCGTTGCGTTTGCATTTGTGGAGGGGGAGAATGCTGAGTCATGGGCCTTTTTTTTTATCTCACTTGCATCAACATGTGACCTCACAAGAAGGCATTCTAGTGATCTTTGACAGACACAACGACATTAAGGCTATACTGGAGGCACCTGACAGTGGTTGGCTACCGCCTCATGCATATTGAGCGTTTTGTATTCGACACGTTGCAGCTAATTTTGCCCTCAGTTTCAAGGACCATGATGCAAGGCGGCTGCTCGTGAATGCAGCGTATGCCAAGACTGAGGTAGATATGTGATTGGGCCAATCGATTGGAGTACGATAAGTGGACCTAACACCAGGATGGAGGCAAACAGTTTGGCCATATGACGACGAACATCTCCAAGTGTGTTAATTCTGTATTGAAGGGGACACGAAATCTGCCAGTTACTGCACTAGTGAAGTCTACATATGGGAGGCTAGCAGAGCTTTTTGTCATCTGAGGACAGACAGCAGAGGCGCAGTTGGGATCTGGCCACCGGTTTTGCCAGGCGCTGGTTAAGGCGATAGAGCACAATTTGAAGGATTCGAGGTGCTTCACTGTTACTCTGTTTGACAGACATCAGTCTAAGTATACTGTGGCTGAGACGACTCCTACAGGAAACTTCTCGCTGGGGACGTATCGGGTTTCCTTCAGAGATCACACTTGTGACTGCAGGTACTTTCAAGCTCTCCATTACCCGTGCTGCCATGCGATTGCGTGCTGTGCTCAGTCCTGGTTGGACTGGGCTACGTACGTTCATGAGGTTTATACCATGAGTAAGGTGTTCAGTGTATACCGGATGGGGTTCTTGCCCCCTGTTTCAGAGGGTCTATGGCCACCTTACGGCGGTCTGACTATCGTTCCTGATCCTAACATGACACGTGCCAGAGAAGGGCGACCAAGGTCAACCAGAATCCGTAACACCATGGATGAGGCCGATACTAGTAGGCCGAAGCGATGTGGGCTATGCAGACAGAACACACTCGCAGGACTTGCCCTCAGCGAGGATCCGCACCCAGAGCCGAGACATAGGTGTCATCAAGTTGTCATGATTAAGTTTCATTTTTCTTTCCTTATCTGTGTTGTTGCCCTGTTTTAGTCTATGTTGTTGTCGGTATGAATGTTTAGTCAAGTTGTTCTTTTTGTTCGTTTACGGTGATGTGTTTATTATAAGTGATTCTCTTGAGTAAAAGTATTCTGAGTAACGGTAAAGACTGCGTTCATCCGTCATAGTCCCGGTCCCAACAAACTCAAGAAACCCACACTTTTCCTCTCCTATTCTCTCTAGAAAACGTCACTTTCTCTTTCTAGAATCTGAAAATGTCCCAAACTGAATAATCCGTGACATCCTCAACCGTATTTATAGCAAAGCATAAACCGCTGGACTCCTGTAGCGGTTTATGCACATTTGAAATTCCCACATAATCCGCGACACTCTTATAACAGATTACGTGCATTTGGGTTTCAACGTAAACTGCGAGACCCTTGTAGCGGTTTACGTGCATTTGTAAACTGTGGATCCCCCGTCGCGGTTTACATAGATTAAGAAAAAATTGCATTTTAGTATCCGTTTTGCAAAAGTTAGGGTTTGTCTTTAATAAGCTCGACTCTTTTGAGCTTTTCAGATATGCACAATAAATAATTTATGAATATAGCCCATACGGGGTTTAATAATAATTATCATTTTTTTACATTTGCCACACATATTTTTAAAATTCATCCAATGAAACCCTAATTTCTTTCCATGTAAACTTAATACACTCCCCTATCTATCCACAGAGCCACCATCACCTACTCCACTCTTCTCTGGTCTTCATCGTCCCCGTCGTCGTCTAGCCCAACACTCGGTGCCGATCTTCGCCCATTTTGCGGCGTCATTCTTAGCCTCTCTCTTCCCGTCGTTCATTCGCAGTAAAAAGGAACAGATGAAGGAGCAGATGAAGTTTTATCTGTCTTTATGTCAAATGTTTCCATTTTCCATGTTATTTGTTCTTGGAACTTGAAAGTGTTCATTTATGATGATAACTTGAATGCCTTTCATATTTGATTGTCACACAGCATTGCAAATGCTAACTTGATGCACTCTTTATGTTCATTGGCATGACATGAATCTGATAAGTGTTTGATTCATTAAGGTAGTTCATTCTTGTGGATCTTCATTGTTGTGTATTAGTGCTTTTATTCTTGTGCTTGAGTTAATTAGTGATATATGATATAGTCAATGAGAGCTGTGACTTATGCAATAACACATTGAATGATTGAGTTGAACAGATTTTCAGCACGTTCTTACATTCTGAGGACAGAGGTCCGGGAACTCTCTTGGTCATTCCATTCATCATATGACATAATGGCTAATTCCTTGGATGGCACATCATTTTCAAATTTTTTAGCTGTATCTTATGACAGATTTGGTTGCAGACAATAATGAAGAATCAAATTTTGTGTAAAAAGGTGCTGTTTCTTTTACTAATTATTGAGGTAGAAGCTGTCCTAAGGGAACTGGGAATTGATAATCTATTGAAGTGTTATATAACTAATAATTAGCATATAGAATAGTCCGAAGGAGTTAATAGCATATTCATTGTCACATTTCACATTCTTACTTCAATCAAATGGTGCCTGGAATACTGATCATGCTTCTTATTTGATTTCAACTTTTAGCCATACACTCTAGAAAGCTCTGCTGATGCTACCAGAAACTTGTCTCAACAGAATCTCAACTTCTAAGAACTTCTATTGAAGGAGTTGAGCTAAAGCCGTGAATAAAGAGCTAGAAGATGCAAAATATGAATTGATCTTTTCAAAGCATTGCTACAACGGCTAGAGTTAGCATAGAAGCTGGATCAACATTCGGTTGGCAGAAGATTGTTGGCAGACAGGGGAAAGCCATAGGCATTGACCGTTTCAAAGCAAGTGTTCCAGCAGGGAAGATATACAAAGAGTTTGGTATCACCAAGGAAGTTGTTGCTACTACAAAAGAACTTCCATAAATCCTCCGAGTTTTCTTGATTTTTGTTTCTTTTTATTCAGAACTTTTAAATTTCAATAGTGGTATGGAATATGGATTTCAATTATGAATCTGTTTCTTGAGAAATAACTTTAGCCACAATAACAAAGATTAGATTACTCTTGAAAATAGTTCTCAGATGAGAGACATAGACTGAAGGATGAGTGGAATCAACGAAGTTTTATGAATTTGTAACAACTCTTTTGACTTGTGAGTTTTTTTTTGCTGTGATGTAGCACTTATTCATATATAATGCAATTAATTTAGCTAAAAGGATTGGTATCTGAAGCATCTTGCTTAAATGATTATTCAGAATTCTTTAAGGCTCATTCAATCTTAAAAATTGAAAATGTAAAAAAAAAGAATAAAAGGTGTAAGCATGCTTCAAAGTGAGGAGAAATGACTATGCAACCTGGTTATTTAATTTCAATCTATGTTTTGAGCTGACTATTAATTGCAAATAAAAATGAACCCTGGTCTGTTTTGTACAGATTAACAATACTAAATAAAAAATTATATTTGAGGAATGCCCTTATTTCTATGAATGCTAGATGAAAGATGAACATACAATTTCAACCTGTACATAACATACTCATCTCACTATAACAAAACTAAAAGGTACAACAATACCAAGAATAAATATGCCTTGAAATATAAATTTGTTTTAGCAAATTCTAAATTGCATATGATATGATGCAGTTTAATTTTTCTAGTGTAGAACCTTCTTTTCTTGAAATTTGAGTCCCAACAACTACTTAAATGCTTTATGTCATTATTCATATTCATACAGATGAACCAGAAGATACAACATAACATTAACAAAATTGGAAAAAGAAAATGTCATCAATAACATCCATGTGCCACTTAAGGTTTAATCATTGATTTTAGGAGAGACCAATGACTTTTTCAGTTGCTGTGTGCCTGTATCAAGATCAATGTCATAGAAGCATGGTCTAGTTGGAAGCCCTGGCATGGTGCTTATTGTTCCAACCAATGGATAAATGAAACTAGCTCCAATGCCGGTTCTAACTTCTAACATCGCTTATGGGTAAGAATTTGTCAATGAAGTTGAATATGTTATTGTTCTGAAATTGAATTAAAAAAAAAAAAAGAATTTGTGCGGATTCAAATCTCAAAAGTACAATTAGTGAAGATCTAATTACATGAAAAACTTGTAGAATTTTACAAAATAAAATCAAGAATAGAAAGCTTTATTTAAAACCAAAAGCAATCTTAAAAAAATTAATTAGAACAAAACTAATGGCCTGCTAAGCGAGAACTTGAGGAAGCAGTTAGAGAGGTGGCATAAACGTCAATGACCACCGTATCACTGGTTGTCCCTGTCGTCCGCCACCTCGTCATTGCTTAAACATGTAATCTTCCTCTTCTTCATTCTCGTTGCCATCGTCGAGATTGGTGTCATGGTCTCTTCTCTTCAATGTTGCCGTTGGTGAAGCCAGCAACCATCATCCAAGATTTTATTTCCAAGCATGTCGTCGAAAGTCTTTCATAACATTATGAATTGATTTTGAAGGTAGGGTAGGGTTTTGCTGCCGCTTTCAATGCTTCATTTGCCTCACGATTAACTTGGGATGGTTTTGAAATATTCAAAGACTTGCTATCTATTTCCCTAATTTCTAGCAAGTTATTCTTGTGATGAATGTAAATCATTGGACTTTCCGCCAATTTAAATCAACGTTTCCAATACCATGGTGCATCAGAAACGCCCAAAAGACTTAAGCTGATTTTAGACTGACCCCAAAAGTTATATTTTGGTAAATTTAAACTTTAAACATGGTATGTCTAAAACGAGCACAACAATTATGTGTTTATTGGATGCGCCACATTTATATAGACCATTAGATTTAATTAGATGAAAATCAAAGGCTAATATGAAAGAAGAGCATTGATGGACTCTAATAAATACAGAATATCCTACTACATAAATAAATGCTTTAAATGGCTGATGATTTTCAGTGGCTAAGAGAAGGGGGTTGAATTGAATCTTAGCCCCCTTTTTTTGCTTGTTAAAACTTGCTGGTCTTTGAAACAACTTCTGGAGACTTTTTTATTTTTGTCTCGTACCCAGCCACGAGACTTTTTCTTTTTATCTCATAACCCGGCACGAGATATTTTTTGGTTTAATCTCCTATGCAGTAGAAACAGAAATGGAGTAGAAGAGAGAGAGAATCACACTACGATATATCCTAGTTTAGCTGCCAAGTGCAATGCATCCTACATCCAGTCTCCATCACAACAATGACGGAATTTCACTATAATCTTCATGATTACATACACCAATTCTCCCTAGGAACTACCCTTCCTATCCGGGACAAGTCCAGAATCTAAACCCCAATCCTGAACTGGACTTGGTTGCTGCCAAGCTTTCAACTGCTAAGTGCTAACCTAACTTGCAAGGGGATTCCCACAGAATCATGAAACACAACACAGATGTACAAAGGACCTCTAAGGACATCTATGGCTTTTTCTTTTAATTTTGCACTCTCTGCCTTTTCCGCTCTATGGCTTTTTCTTACAAACCTCACTATTTGCCTTTTTCCATGAGACTCAAGCCAGACAAAATTAAACAGAAAAATACAAAATAGAAAGCATTGAAGGAGAAGAACTTCTGTTAACTTGGAGAGCTATAAGAACTCTGTGCCTTATACTCTCACTCCTTACTTCAAGTCCTGGCTGTTCTCCTTTATTTATAGAAGAGGAAGCCTCCAAGATTGAAGTTCTTGAACCAAGCCAACTTCTTATTCTTCATGCAAACTGGTTCGGCCAGAGAGAGAGGAGAGGAAACTGAATGTGAAACCCAACATGCAATTACCTCTGTGTCTTCCTTTTGCACAAATCTTCACCAATATGAGCCATCCATCTTGACTTGCGCTCCAAGAAGGATCCTTATCCTTTGATGAGTTCTTGATGATGACAGCTTCTTCTGCTTAAACTTCTGCATCCTCCATCACGTAGCTACTGTAGCTATCTCCTGTGGTGGTTGATCAAAAGCTGAGACAAGTCATCCCTTAAGGATCTTCTTTCTCTGACCGAGATTATTTTCTTCCATTTTTGGGTATGGAGAGCATGAGATTACTTCACCAAATCTTACCCCTTTTTGGTGAAGATCTCAGCCACAACATACTTTTTATTTTCTTTTTCTTGCCATCATTACAATGGTCTTTAGCTTGCTTCTAGCTTCTTTTTCATCACTCTGATAGCTTACAAAAGCTTCCATGCTTTCTCTGTGAAATGACCGAATGCAAGAGGAGAGATGAGAGAGAAGAGAGAAAACTTTTAATGGATTTGAATGAATAAATCAAACTGAATTAATTCACTTCCCTTTTTCTTGCTTTAGGTAGCGTGTAGCATTGATGAGGACAATCAAATCAATTGCTAATTTCTCTCTCATGGTTCCCATGTGATTAATGATAATTGAATTAAATTTGGAATCCATCACATGAGAGAGAGATCCGTTGGAAGCAAGAAGCATTTTCTTTCTCTGTTTTCTTCATTTCGGACCAAGCAAGCTAGCAAAAATGAATTTAGGCTAATAGTAATAATGACTGAGTTCTGGCCCAACTAATCAAAGAAACAATTCAGCCACTTATTGTATTACAAATTTTGGGTAAAGCTGAATGTTTGGCTTCATGTTGGGCTAGCCAATTTTTTCGGCCCAACATCAGAATCTGCATAACAAAGTTATTAAATTAACACATATAAACAGCAGACGCATGTGGTGTTGCCTTCTTCGGTGGTGAGTGAGGAATGGAGGTTTGAGACTCCTCTTCTTCTTCTTCTTCCATGATTGGATCCTTGTTCTTTCCAGGCTTTCTCCTTGATGAAGTTTTCTGCACTATCACTTTCCTTCTCATTATTTTAGTTTGTTTGGATGATGGTGAGTGAGATGAGGAGGATGTGGAGTGTATATGAATGTGTGTATGGGTTTGAAGAGTTGAGAATGGGGGACTTTTTGGTAAGGGAGTTCGGTTACTCTTCCTTGGGGCAACCTTCTTTTTCATGTTAAGAAAAATGGAGAAGGGAGAAGGAAGATAAAGAGAGAGGCCGAGGTGAGTGGAGAAAGGTGGGAGGTTAAGGGAGCATTAAATGCTGATTAGAGAGAGAAGTGGGGTAGTTATTACCCATTAAGGAGCGCGGTTATTAACCAATGAGGGATTTTAAAATTAAAATTGAATGGTTAGCTCCTAGAATCAAGGGATGAGGGATGGATAAAGATTTGATTTGACAACAACACTTTTCTACAAGATTTGATATGACACCTTCCAAAAACAATGTGATTAAAAAAATGAGAAACTCAAAAACGGGTCAGAGTAAGGTCAAAGAGATTTGGTGGGGCCTAAGATAATTGACATCAGTTCAGTCTCCCCCTGAATCATGGCCCGTTCATCACAGCCTGAAATTTGTCTCCTGCTTTCCTACGAGACAAAACCAAACAGAATAAAAAATTCACAAATTTTCAACAGAGCTTAATTCTATCATTCCCAAACTTTTTCTTAAAGAGCAAAATTTGTCTTCACATAGGAGTTTTGTAAAAATGTCAACAAGTTGGTCTTCAGATTTTACAAATTGAATATCAATAGTTTCCTTTTGCACATGCTCTCTAATAAAATGATATTTGATTTCAATGTGCTTAGTTCTTGAGTGCAGAACAGAGTTCTTAGAAATGTTTGTAGCACTCATATTGTCACAAAATAAGGATATACTATTGATTTTTAATTTGTAATCTTCCAACTGTGTTTTCAACCAAATTAATTGTGAACAACATGCAGATGCGAAAATATATTCAGCTTCGGCTGTGGATAGAGCTACTTTGGCTTGTTTTTTGCTTGACCACATATTGAGTGAGCTTCCAAGGAAGCAACACATACCGGATGTGCTCCTTCTATCCACCCTATCTCCCGCATAATCTGCATCACAAAATCCCACTGCACAAAAATCATCAGATTTTGGATACCATAAGCCATAATCACTAGTTCCCTTAATGTATCTAATGATGCGTTTAACGGCCGAAAGATGGGATTCTTTTGGGTGAGATTGAAATCTTGAACATACACCCACACTTTGAACAATATACGGTCTAGAGGAAGTAAGATACATGAGTGAACCTATCATTCCTCTATACTTTGTTTCATCCACATCTTTACCATTATCATCCTTTTCAAGTTTAGTGTTTGGATGCATTGGAGTTCCCATTGGTTTGGAATTTTCTAGGCCAAATTTCTTGATTATTAATTCTTTGGCATACTTTCCTTGGTGAATAAAGGTGTCACTAGGAGTTTGTTTAATTTGGAGGCCAAGAAAGAATGTTAGCTCTCCCATTAAACTCATTTCAAACTCACTAGTCATGATTTTTTCAAACTCTTCACACAAGGATTCATTGGCCGACCCAAACACAATGTCATCCACATAAACTTGAACTAGAAGAATATCATCATTATATGCTTTAATAAATAAAGTGGTATCGGTGGCACCCCTTTGAAATTGATTTTCCAACAAGAAGGCACTAAGCCTTTCATACCAAGCTCTTGGAGCTTGTCTAAGGCCATACAGAGCTTTAGAGAGTTTGAAAATATGGTTTGGAAATTCTTTATCCTCAAAATCGGGGGGTTGTGCCACATATACCTCCCTATCAATAAAGCCATTAAGAAAAGCACATTTGACATCCATTTGAAACATTTTAAAATTCTGATGGGCAGCATAGGCAAGAAGCAACCTAATTGCTTCCATTCTTGCTACCGGAGCAAAAGACTCATCAAAATCTATACCCTCTTCTTGATCGTAACCTTGGGCCACTAATCTAGCCTTGTTACGAACAACTTTTCCATCCTCACCTAATTTATTTTTGAAAACACACTTAGTACCTGTTACCTTCTTACCATCCGGATAAGGTACTAGTGTCCAAACCTCATTCTTGTCAAATTGAGCAAGCTCTTCTTGCATGGCTTTGACCCATGATGGATCTTCAAGAGCTTGTTTTACATTGTTGGGCTCCATTTGTGACAAGAGGGCAAAATTGCTTGGTTCGGATTACTTTTTGGTTGAGGATCTTGTTGTCACACCTTGAGAGGGATCACCAATGATAAAGTCATGAGGATAACCCCTCATGGACTTCCATTCTCTTGGCTTCCGGAGTGATGTTGAGCTTTGATGAGCTTCAGTGGGTTGATCTTTTTCAGATTCTCTTGCTGGCTTAGGAGACAAAACAGAAATGTCTCCTCCATCCTGACGAGACAAAATTGGATGGACAGATTCTTTATTTTGGGCAGATCTGGGATTTTTTTCACTGGTTTCCTTGTTGACAGTATCTTCACAATCTGTATCATCTTCTATCACAGTACTGGATATTGAATTAGAATCACAAAAAGAAACATGTATGGATTCCTCTATGGTCCTATGATCTTTGAGGTAAATTCTATAAGCCTTACTAGTGGTGGAGTATCCAACAAACATCCCCTCATGATTTTGGATCAAATTTACCAAGGTTTTCTTTATTGTTAAGTACAAAGCATTTGTATCCAAAAACATGGAAATACTTAAGATTAGGAGGGGTTCCTTTCCATAGCTCATAAGAAGTTTTCTTTAGCCCTTTTCTAATAATAGTCCTATTCAAAATATAACAAGCTGTATTCACAGCTTCAGCCCATAGGAATTTTGGAATCTCATTTTCACATAGCATAGCCCTAGTCATTTCTTGAAGGCTTCTATTCCTTCTTTTAACAACCCCATTTTGTTGAGAGGTTCTAGGGCATGAAAAGTTATGAGCAATTCCAAAATCATCACAGAATTTTTCAAAGTCTTGGTTTTCAAATTCTTTTCCGTGATCACTTCTCAAATGGGCAATCTTTAAATCTTTTTCATTTTGAATTCTTTTGCAAAGGGTTGAGAAAGCATAAAAGGCATCATTTTTATGAGCAAGAAAAAGTACCCAACCGAATCTAGAGTAATCATCTACCACCACTAGACCATAGTGTTTACCTCCTAAACTTTGAGTTCTTATTGGACTAAAAAGATCAATATGTAACATCTCTAATGGCCTTTTAGTAGAAATTTTATCTTTTAGTTTAAAAGAGGTTTTTACTTGTTTGCCTAATTGACAAGCATCACAAGTAATATCCTTATCAAATTTAATGTTTGGAATTCCTCTTACCAAGTTTTTCTTAACAAGTTTAGAAATTTGGTACATGCTTGCATGACCCAATTTCTTATGCCATAGCCATTTTTCAGTTCAAGAGAGGTAAAACATATTACATTTTGATCTTTTAAATCTTCAAGAGTCAATCCATACACATTATTACATCTTTTAGCCTCAAACAAAATATCCCCAGATTTTTCACATATAACTAAGCACACAAACTTTCTAAAAATAACTTCATATCCTAGATCACACAATTGGCTTACACTTAGTAAATTGTGTTTCAAACCATCAACAAGAAGAACATCATTTATACAAGATGAGAAGCTTTTACCAGCTTTTTCAATAGCCACTATTTTTCCTTTACCATCATCACCGAAAGTGACAAATCCTCCATCATACTCATCAAGCTTTATGAAGAAGGTTGTCTTTCCGGTCATATGCTTAGAGCATCCTCTGTCCATGTACCACATATTGTCCTTCCGCTTGGATGCTAGGCATACCTACAAAATGAGCTCAAGTGACCTTAGGTATCCAAATTTTCTTGGATCCTTTCACGTTAAACCATCTCCTATGTCCCAATCCATTATAATAAAAAACAACTTTTTAAACTTTGTCACCAATTATTCTTTCACCAAAGAAACATTGAATGGGAAAGTGGCAATTTCGGTTACATAGTCTACAAAATCTTGGGGTTGCTGTTTTGTTAAAGCTTGCTGGGTTTTGAAACCTTGTAATTAGAAGATGAAGCAATATTTTCAAAAGAAGGTTTCTCAACAGATTTGAGGAAACCCAAGCCAGCTTTATCATAAAAAGGTTTTTGACTAGCCAAGATTTGATTTAGATTTTCAAAACTTTGAGTGAGCTTCGCTAAGTCTTCTTTAAGCTTATTGACCTCTTTAAGCAACTCTTCATTTCTTTTAAAACAGTCTATATATGCAACAACAGAATGATCACTTTCACAACTTTTAAGTTGGGCTTTTAGCTGCTTGTTTTCTTCAATAAGTTCAACAGCAGCTTCAGCCTACCTTAATTTATCTTTGAGAAAACTATTTTTTGCTTTAAAAATAGTGATTTGTTGTTCAAGATCTTGGTTATCAAGCAAGAAGCATCTAATTTTTTTAGAAAGGTGATCTATCATAAGATGAAGAGCTTCAGTGTCAGGGTTATGAATGACTACCTGTTCAACGTGGTCTGCCATAAGACATGGTTGGGATTTGGTTTCTGATTCTTCATCATCTTCTAAATCGTTTTCCAAGTCCTCCCAAGAAGCCATCAGACCTTTCTTCTTTCCCTTCTTTGGCTTCTCCTCTTTCTTCAACTTAGGGCAATCTGATTTGAAATGCCCAGTTTCTTTGTAGTTGTAACATATCAACTTGCTGAAATCTTTCCTTTGTTTCCTAGAGCTGCTTTCCTTGCTTCTCTCCTTGAGCTTCACCATTTTCCTAAATTTTTTGGCAAACAACACAAATTCATTTTCAGAGGAGTTATCACTGGATTCATCATCTAGAGAGTTAGAAACAGATGTAAGAGCTATTCTTTTTCTTTTTGAATCCTTTTTCAAGTAAGTATTTTCAAAAGCAAGTAAATTTCCTCTCAAGTCATCATATGTCATAGAATCAAGACCACTACTCTCAGATATTAACAACGCTTTTATTTCCTACTCTTTTGTAAGACATCTTAAAACTCTCCTCAGAAGCACAGATTCGGGATACTTAATCCCTATAGCATCCAAGCCAACAATGATGATGTTGAATCTTTCAAACATTTCATCTATGGATTCTCCTTCCTTCATTGAGAACATTTCATATTCTCTGTTCAGCATGTCCATCCTGGTCTTCTTTACTATGGTGGTTCCTTCATGAGTGACTTGAAGTTTATCCCAGATTTCCTTTGCCGTTGTGCATCGTGATACCCGTCGGTACTCCTCGAAGCTGATTGCACAGTTGAGCAAGTTGATAGCCTTAGAATTGAGCTCCACTTTCTTTCTATCTTCTTCGGTCCAATTGGCTTCTAGTTTAAGTGAGACTACTCCTTCAGCACTTGTGGTGGTTGGATATTGAGGACCCTCCAGGATGATCTTCCATAGTCTGTAATCTACAGCTTACACAAAAATCTTCATTCTCTCCTTCCAATAGGTATAGTTCTTCCCATTGAAGAGAGGAGGTCTATTGCTTGACTGTCCTTCTGTCAGATTGTAGGACACCAAGTTTGAGCCACTGTTCTCTGCCATCTGGATCTTTTCTCCAAGCTGCAAAGCTTGATCTCTTTGAGACCAAGCTCTGATACCATTTGATGGTTTTCAGTGGCTAAGAGAAGGGGGAGTTGAATCTTAGCCCCTTTTTTCGCTTATTAAAACTTGCTGGTCTTTGAAACAACTTCTGGAGACTTTTTGATTTTTCTCTCGTACCCAGCCACGAGACTTTTTCTTTTTATCTCATAATCCGGCACGAGATATTTTTTGATTTTATCTCCTATGCAGCAGAAACAGAAATGGAGTAGAAGAGAGAGAGAGAGAATCACACCACGATATATCCTAGTTCAGCTGCCAAGTGCAATGCAGCCTACATCCAGTCTCCATCACAACAATGATGGAATTTCACTATAATCTTCATGATTAAATACACCAATTCTCCCTAGGAACTACCCTTCCTATCCGGGACAAGTCCAGAATCTAAACCCCAATCCTGAACTTGACTTGGTTACTGCCAAGTTTTCAACTGCTAAGTGCTAACCCATCTAAGGACATCTATGGCTTTTTCTTTTAATTTTGCACTCTCTGTCTTTTTCCGCTCTATGGCTTTTTCTTACAAACCTCACTGTTTGCCTTTTTCCATGAGACTCAAGACAGACAAAATTAAATAGAGAAATACAAAATATAAAATATTGAAGGAGAAGAACTTCTGTTAACTTGGGAAGCTATAAGAACTCTGTGCCTTGCACTCTCACTCCTTACTTCAAGTCTTGGCTGTTCTCCCTTATTTATAGAAGGGGAAGCCTCCAAGATTAAAGTTCTTGAACCAAGCCAACTTCTTCTTCTTCATGCAAACCGGTTCGGCCAGAGAGAGAGGAGAGGAAACTGAATGTATAACCCAACATGCAATTACCTCTGTGTCTTTCTTTTGCACCAATCTTCACCAATCCGAGTCATCCATCTTGACTTGCTCTCCAAGAAAGATCCTTAGCCCTTGATGAGTTCTTGATGATGACAGATTCTTCTGCTTAAACTTCTGTATCCTCCATCACGTAGCTACTGTAGCTACCTCCTGTGGTGGTTGATCAAAAGCTGAGACAAGCCATCCCTTAAGGATCTTCTTTCTCTGACCGAAATCATCTTCTTTCATTTTTGGATATGGAGAGCATGAGATTACTTCACCAAATCTTACCCGTTTTTGGTGAAGATCTCAGCCGCAGCATACTTTTTATTTTCTTTTTCTTGCCATCATTACAATGGTCTTTAGCTTGCTTCTAGCTTCTTCTTCATCACTCTGATAGTTTGCAAAAGCTTCCAAGCTTTCTCTGTGAAATGACCGAATGCAAGAGGAGAGATGAGAGAGAAGAGAGAAAGCTTTTAATGAATTTGAATGAAGAAATCAAACTGAATTAATTCACTTCCCTTTTTCTTGCTTTAGGTAGCGTGTAGCATTGATGAGAACAATCAAATCAATTGCTAATTTCTCTCTCATGGTTCCCATGTGATTAATGATAATTGAATTAAATTTGGAATCCATCACATGAGAGAGAGATCCGTTGGAAGCAAGAAGCATTTGCTTTCTCTCTTTTCTTCATTTCGGACCAAACAAGCTAGCAAAAATTAATTTGGACTAATAGTAATAATGATTGAGTTCTGGCCCAACTAATCAAAGAAACAATTCAGCCACTTATTGTATTACAAATTTTGGGTAAAGCTGAATGTTTGGCTTCATGTTGGGCTAGCCAATTTTTTCGGCCCAACATCAGAATCTGCAGAATCTGCATATTAAATTAACACATATAAACCAAATTCAAATTAATAATTTTATAATTAATCATATTAATAATGTTTATTCATCACTAATATTAATTTAGAGTTTTTCAAAATACAATTTTATTTCCCGTTTTAGTATTATTTTTAATATTTTTAATATCTCCAGTGTAAAGCTCTTTTGTAAAGAAAATATATTCTTGCAATTAGAAGAAAAACTACAAATTAACATTAGTATAATAAGTGGTTACATTTGTTTTACAAATGGAAACAAAGTAGTTATTATGCCTAATTGAATCTATTCTATTATATAAAAATCGGATGTCTGCACTTAATGGTGAAACTGACGTGGCATATTTTAGAGAGTGTTTCTCGATTTAATTGTTTTAACTCATTCAATACAATTTATTGCACTGACTTAATTATATCAACTAATTAATATGATTAGATATTTAAATATTAATATAATTAATATAATTTATAATAATTTATATTACTTAATTAATTATATTACATTAATTATAATTCGTTATATTGGTGAATTAGTCTTTTCATTTATAAAGTCTAAAATAAAATAAATAAATTGTTATTTATTCTAATTAAATTTATTTATATACTATATATGAATTATCGTTAAGTTATAAAACATAGAACTTGTAGATTGTGATAAAAACGCAAATCAAAAAAAAAATGCATACAATTATAGAAGAATTAAATCTATCCTCTTTATTTATTTTTAACCATCGTTTTAGATTTTAATTTTTTTAAAAAACAGTGATAGTGGAATTTTATTGATGCTAGATAAAATTATAGAAGAATCAAATCATAATTTGCATTTATTGATGCTAGGTCAAATTATAAATTGTTGCTCTTTCAATCAAATCATACCACATACAAAAATAAATTAAATTAAATAAATCGAATTTGCATCTCTATAATAAATTCGATTTAGGCAAATACGTAGTAAATTAAATTCATAAGGTTCGAATTATATGCAACTTCTGAATAATTATAATGTTATGGGTATTTTATATAAAAATTAATACAAAAATAATTTAAATTCTGTACAATATTTTTTTGTATTTATGAGCTATTAAAAATGAACAAAAAAATATTGTATGAAATTAAAATTTTTTTGTATGGGTTGTTGTATAAAATACTAATATCATTATAATTATTTATTTTGAAACAGAGTACAACTAAGATTTTATTAACAATTTTAAATAAAATATTTTTATAAAATTTTGAAATTTTTTATTATGAGCACTTTTTGTAATTATTATAAATAATTTTATAAAATTTAAAAATGACTTAACAGATGTTATGAGTAAATCGTCTGACAAAAAAACTCATTACAAAACCGGTCGTATATGTGATTAATCGGTGAACCGTTAGAACTGGTTGATTTTTTTTAAAGGGTTTTCGGTTTGTTAATAACTCCTCCAAACGGTGCCGTTTTGACTTTTAAAAAAAAAAACTGAATCCCAACGGCTTAAGCCCGTAACCCATTTCCACTCCCACACTTCTCTCCTCTCCTCTCTGAAATTGACGTGAAAATGAAAGGCCAAATCTATAACAGTTGAGATTCCTGATGAAAATAAAAGGCCAAATCTACATGGAGCTATTCAAAATTACATGGTATATGGTCCATGTGGTCCGTACAACAAGAATTCACCTTGCATAAAGAATGGATCATGTTCAAAGTTCTATCCTAAAGAGTTTAGACAGTGAACACTCATTGATGAGACCGGATTTTCCAAATATAGGCGTATTGATAACGGTCGAACAGTAAAGAAAAGGAATGTGTACTAGACAATAGGTTCATTGTTCCGTATAATCCAGAATTGTTGCTCAAGTTCGGGTGCCACATAAATGTGGAATACACATGCCAAACAAGTTCTATTAAGTAACTGTTTAAGTATGTACACAAGGGTAATGACCACGTAACAACTACTCTATACAATGCTGGTGATCCGTCAGAAGCCACACAAGTTGTTGAGGAAAATTAGGAATTACTACAATTGTAGGTACATTTCGGCATGTGAGGCAGTCTGGCGTCTATTTAGATACGAAATCCAAGAGAAAGAACCATTTGTGATTAGATTTCCATTCCATTTGGTGGATAAGCAACATGTGGTTTATGGTGAAACTTCTAATGTGAATGATATCGTCGAAAGAGCAATATCTCATAAGTCCATGTTTTTGGGATGGATGGCGGCGAACATGTCATATCCCTATGCTTGAAGTCTGACTTATGCTGAGTTTCCAACCAAGTTTGTTTGGAAGGACGATTCTTCAAAGTGGTTTCCTCGAAAGAAAGGCTTCGCAATTGGAAGACTCATGTACCTACAGGTAATGACGAGTTTATATTCAATTTTGATCTTACTTATTTAATAATTTAAATTTAAAATCTTAACAGCCTATACCCCACGTCCATTTTATTCGATTTATCTACACTAGAAAATAAATGTTCAAATAACTTTCAACAGTTATAATCTGTAGATTATACAATTTTTTTATTTTTCTATATTGTTTAGGAAAATTATTCTTATGTGGATGTGTAGCTACATAATAATTAAAATAGCGTAGCTTAATTCATTTAACAACTTAAAAGTGGGATTTTAACCAAATTTTTTGCAGCAAATATTGAAGAATATTACCAACGACTTCTCTTGAATACTCAAAGAGGATGTATGAGTTTTCGAGATATAAGAACAGTAGGAGGAACAATTTATGCTATGTATAGAGATGCATGCTTCACCCTTGGCCTCTTGCAAGATGACAAAGAATTCATTGATGCAATTAAAAAAGCAAGCTCATGGGCCTCAGGATCATATGTTAGGAGGTTATTTGTCATTCTATTAATATCCAACAATATCTCAAGACCAGAACATGTCTGGGATAGATGTTGGTATGAACTCTCAGATGATATTTTGTATCGACAGAGAGCTGTGATGAACATGAGGGGTGAGTTTTTATTAATTACAATGATAAAAGTTCTTCCTTATTGATCATTTTTAGTTTGATTGAATTTTTACAGTATCGTATAATATGCAGAATTAACAATGTCAGATGATGAGATTAAGCAGTTGTGCTTAATGGATATAGACAAGATCTTACATTCCTATGGTAAAATCTTGAAAGACTATCCTCCAATGCCTTTAGCAACTGAAGTTGATAGTTCTTTGTTAACCGAAAGGGTTATTAGGGAAGAGCTAAACTTTAACAGGGATAATTTAAAGAAAAATGCCTCAGACATGTTAGCCATCACAACAATTGAGCGGAGATATGCATTCGATAAAATTGTTACAGCTGTGTATTGTGATGAAGGGGAGTTTTTTCTTTGTGTATGGTCATGGGGGTACTGGAAAAATATTTCTCTGGAACCTTATGTCTGCTGAGATTCGCTCAAGGGGTGATATAGTGTTAAACGTTGCTTCGAGTGGTATTGCATCTTTACTTCTTCCCAATAGAAGAACGGCACACTCAAGGTTCAAAATACCGCAACTGAGGATTCTGTATGTAACATCAAACCTGGTTCCCCTCAAGCAATGTTGTTGTTGAAAGCCAAACTTATAATTTGGGATGAGACTCTAATGGTTAGTAGGTACTGCTATGAAGTGCCTGATAAATGCTTGGGTGATATCATGAGGTGTTCTCCAACATATAGCAAAGATTTGCCCTTTGGAGGAAAAGTGGTTGTACTAGGTGGAGACTTTAGACAAATTCTTCCTGTCATTCCACGAGGATCGAGACAAGATATCGTTCATTCAACCGTGAATTCGTCTTACCTTTGGAAGTTTTGTCAGGTGCTCAAACTAACAAAAAACATGAGACTCTCTGTAGAGACGACTGCTTCAGATCAAGATGAGATAGAGCAATTTGGTGAGTGGTTATTGAAAGTTGGTGATGGTCTAATAGGTGACAATATGGATGGTGAATATGAGATATGTCTTCCAGGAGATATTTTTATTCCTTCTTCGGACCAGGCATTTGATGAGTTGGTTTATTTTTCTTATCCAAATATTTTGGAAAACATGTCCTCAAAGGATTCTTTCAAAGTAAGAACTATACTGGCTCCCACAATAGACATCGTTGAAGAGGTCAACAACCATCTGATGGCTATCATTCCTGGAGGGGAAAAATTATATCTTAGTTCGGATTCCATTTGTATGGATGAAGGAAATATGGAGTAGAGTCAACTAGATCTCTATGGTCCTGAATTACTGAATAGCATAAATTGCTCTGGTTTGCCTCCACATAAATTAATACTCAAGATTGGTGTTCCGATGATGTTACTGAGGAATATTGACCAATTCAGTGGTCTTTGTAATGGTACAAGGCTACAAGTTAGGAAGTTTGGAAATCATGTCATAGAATGTGAGGTCTTAACGGGTAACAATGTTGGTCATATTGCTTTGATTCCAAGAATGAATATGGTACCAACAAATGAAACCGTCCCAGTTAGATTCCAACGAAGACAGTTTCCTATAATAGTATCGTTTGCTATGACAATTAACAAGTCTCAGGGACAAACTTTATCTCATGTTGGATTGTGCTTGTCCAAACCAGTTTTTACACTTGACCAATTATATGTGGCACTTTCAAGAGTTAAGAGTAAGAGAGGTTTAAAAGTTTTACTTATGAATCACGTAGGAATATCTGCAAATTCAATCATCAATGTTGTTTACAGAGAAGTCTTTGAAAAAAATAGTATTCTAATGTAAATATTTTAATTTTATTTTAAATTCTGTATCAGTGTATAATTATTTGACCTTAAAAAATATAAAATAATTATTACTCACTTTTTTTAAGTTAAACTTTGATTTTAATAATAATTATTTTGTACTTTTATTTTAAATATCGAAGCATATAATTTTTTTTTACTTTTATAAATTTTTCCGTGCTGAGCACGGGTTCCTACACTAATTGCAGTTAAAAATGGAACATTCATGAACAAACTATTCAACTTCAGCAATTGCAGCATTAAAACAGTTGCTAATTACAACAATTGCATCCAAAACAAATTGCTTGTAAACAAAACATAAATGGATACAAGAAGCGTAAAAATGAAAGTGTTCGATATTGGGTACTTTGGCAAGAAGTGAGAGCAAGGTCATCTATACTTAATAATTAATCTTATTAAATAAAAAATATTTATATTTTTGTATTTATATGTTTTATATTTAATTTTTTAAGAATAAAAGATTTTGTTATCCTTTAAAGTATTGTGTATTAAAGTATTACCATTTAAAGCATTTATTTATGTACTAAGATATTCTGTATTTATTAGAGTCCATCAATACTCTTCTTTCATATTAGCCTTTGATTTTCATCTAATCAAATCTAATAATTTATATAAATATAGCGCATCCGATAAGCACATAATTATTGTGCTCGTTATACCCCTTCAAACAATTTATTTTGGTAACTTGTCCTTTTACGTATCCTTTTCCTAAAGGAGAATGAATTTAATGTGTGATTCTAAAAGAGACAATTTTTTTGGAACTCATCAAATATGTAGGAATTAGAACTGAAAGCTCCACATATAATTAAAATTCTCATTAACCCACTTGATTAAATTATGAGAGTATGTCTAAAATGAGCACAACAATTATGTGCTAATTGGATATGCCACATTTATATAGACCATTAGATTATGTTAGATAGAAATTAAAGGTTAATATAAAAGAAGAACATTGATAGACTCTAATAAATACAGAATACTCTAGTACATAATTAAATGCTTTAAATGACAATATTTTAATACATAATATTTTAAATAGCAACACAATCTTTTATTTTAAATAATTAAATATAAAATATATAAATATAAAATATATGAGTATTTTTTATTCATTATATTCTATATTTATAAAGTCTATCAATACTTCTCTTTCATAACATCTTTTAATTTTTATTTAATAAAATCTAATGGTTCATAAAAGATGATGCATCTAATACACACAAAATGGTTGAGCTGATTTTAGACATACCCAAATTATGATATTATATACTAGTATTTAAAAAAAATACTTTATTAAAATGAGACAAACAGTTGGAATATGTTATGAAATACCTAAATAAGAAAGATAAAATAAAGAAATATAAATGAAAGACTCTAATATTAATATTCACTAATATTAATATCATCCTATTATAATAACTATGATTTATATATTAATATTATATTTGTAATATGAAGAGAAAGAAAAGCTTCGTAGAGAGAGAAGAAATGCTTTTATTGATGTGTGTATTTGCCTGAGGCTTAGGGTCCTATTTATATGCATACAGGAAGGTAACTTTTTCAACCTTATTAAATACATTCTCTCTTGAGAATGTGAGCTTCACATGAGAATGGGCATCCACGTCTCATTCTTATCATAATACTCCCCCTTGGATGCCCATTTAGGATAATTGCCTCGTTAAAACCTTACTAAAGAAAAATCCAGTGGAAAAAAAACCTTAGTGAAGGAAAAAGAGTACAATATCCTTTGTGATGGGGACTGCCTCATTAAAAACCTTGTCAAGAAAAACCCAATGGAAAAAAAACCTGACCAAGGGAAAAAGAGTACAGTCTCCCCCTCATGTCGACATCATTTAATGTCTCGAAATCGGCACATCCCAATCTCATGTACCAATCTTTCAAATGAGGATTTTGGGAGTGACTTTGTAAATAAATCTGCCAAATTATCACTTGAGCGGATCTGTTGGATATCAATTGTCCCTTGATTTTGAAGATCATGAGTGCTTAAGAATTTGAGAGAAATATGCTTTGTTCTATCACCTTTGATGTATCCGCCTTTAAGTTAAGCAATGCATGCTGTATTATCTTCAAACAGGACAGTTGGAGCTATCTTATGATCAATCAGTCCACATGATAACAAAATATATTGAATCAGACTCCTCAGCCAAAAACACTCGCGACTAGCTTCATGAATCGCCAGTATTTCAGCATGATTAGAGGAGGTTGCTGCTATCATCTGTTTCGTGGACCTCCATGATATAGCTGTACCACCATATGTGAACAGGTATCCTGTTTGAGATCTCATTTTATGTGGACCAGACAAGTATCTGGCATCTGTATAGCCAACTAGTTGTGACTTGGATCCATAGGGATAAAACAATCCCATATCAACCGTTCCATGAAGATATCGAAAAATTTGTTTGATTCCACTCCAATATCTTCTGGTTGGAGAGGAACTATATCTTGCTAGTAAATTCACCGCGAATGATATGTCAGGTCGCGTATTATTAGCAAGGTACATTAGCGCTCCAATGGCACTAAGATATGGTACTTCAGGACCAAGGATATCTTCATTCTCTTCTTTAGGACGGAATCGATCCTTTTCCACATCCAAAGATCTTACGATCATTGGGGTACTTAATGGATGTGAATTATCCATATAAAATCTCTTCAAGATATTTTCTGTGTATGTTGTTTGATGAATAAAGATCCCACCTTTTATATGCTCGATCTGCAGGCCGAGACAAAACTTAGTCTTTCCAAGATCTTTCATCTCAAAATCTTCTTTTAGAGTTTTTATAATTGTTGGAATCTCTTCAGGAGTCCCAATGATATTTAAATCATCAACATACACAGCAATTATAATGAATCCAGATGCGGTTTTCTTTATGAAAACACATGGACAGATATCATCATTCTTGAATTCATTTTTGGCCAGATACTCAATAAGACGATTATACCACATTCGTCCAGATTGCTTTAAACCATATAAAGATCTTTGCAATTTAACTGAGTATAACCCTTGTGAATATTCACTGGATGGTTTAGATATCTTTAGTCCTTCAGAGACTTTCATATAGATATCCCGATCTAATGAGCCGTATAAATAGGCTGTTACCACATTCATTAAATGTATATGCAGTTTATGATATGCAGATAAACTGACCAAATAACGCAATATTATCGCATCCACTACTGGAGAATATGTTTCTTCATAATCTATACCGGGCCTTTGTGAAAAATCTTGTGCCACAAGTCAGGCTTTGTAGTGCACAACTTCATTTTTCTCATTTCGTTTTCTCACAAATACCCATTGATATCCAACAGGTTTTACATCTTCAGGTGTACGGACTACAGGTCCGAAGACTTCACGTTTTGCAAGTGAGTCTAATTCAGCCTTCATGGCTTCTTTCCATTTTTGGCCAATCATTCCTTTGTCGACATTCTTCGACTGATCTTGGCTCAAGATCCTTACTTTCATGCATGATATTTAATGCCACATTATATGCAAATATTTCATTGACAATTGTCTTATTTCGGTCCCATTTCTCTCCTGTAAAGACATAACTTATCGAGATCTCATCATTTTCATAATTTTCAGGTACCTGAACGTCTTCTGGCGTTATATCAGAATTTTGGACAACTGCAGGTGTCTTTACAATGTCTTTTTCAACAGGAATCGTATTTATCTCTTTTCTCTTTCGAGGATTTTTATTTTTGGAACCGACAGGTCTGCCACGCTTCTGGCGTGTATTTGCTTCAGTGGCTATTTGTCCTATTAGGATATCAATTCGAATTGGGGCATTTTCCGCCCTGCCACGCTTCTGGCGTGAATTTGCTTCAGTGGCTACTTGTCCTACTGGGACATCAATTCGAATTGGGGTATTTTCCGCTGGTATATAAGATTTGGTTATCCTCTTTGTATCAGAAAATGCATCAGGCAATTCATTTGCTATTCTTTGCAAATGTATAATCTTTTGAACTTCTAGTTCACATTGCCCTGATCGAGGATCTAAATGCATCAACGATGATGCATTCCAATTAAGTTCCTTTTCAGGAAGCTTATTCTCTCCCCCTAATGTTGGAAATTTTGATTCATCAAAATGACAATCCACAAACCGGGATTTAAATACATCTCCCGTTTGTATCTCAAGACACCTCACTATAGAGGGAGAATCATATCCAACATATATCCCCAATTTTTTTTTTTGGGTCCCATTTTGGTGCGATTAGGTGGTGCAATGGGAACATATATCGCACACCCAAATATTCTTAAATTGGAGACATTTGGCTGCTGGCCAAAAGCTAGTTGCATAGGAGAGAACTGATGGTAACTCGTTGGCCTCAAACGAATAAGTGCTGCGGCATGTAAAATAGCATGCCCCCAAATCGAGGTTGGGAGATTTGTTCTCATAAGCAAGGGTCTAGCAATTAATTGGAGGCGTTTAATAAGTGATTCTGCTAACCTATTTTGTGTGTGAACATAAGCTACTGGATGTTCAACACTTATTCCATTAGCCATACAATAAGCATCAAAAGCTTGGGAAGTAAATTCATCAGCATTATCAAGACAAATTGCTTTAATTGGATTTTCTGGAAATTGTGCGTTTAATCGAATAATTTGAGCTAGTAATCTCGCAAACGCCAGGTTGCGAGAAGATAATAAGCACACATGAGACCATCTCGAAGATGCGTCTATCAGGACCATAAAATATCTAAAAGATCCACATGATGGATGAATAGGTCCACATATATCACCTTGAATCCTTTCTAGGAATTCAGGGGACTCAAATCCAATATTTATTGGTGATGGGCTTAAAATTAACTTCCCTTGAGAACATGCAGCACAACAAAATTCACTAGATTTAAGAATCTTCTGGTTCTTTAGTGAATGTCCATGAGAGTTTTCAATAATTCTCCTCATCATGGTTGTTCCCGGATGACCCAATCTATCATGCCAAGTTATGAATTCATTTGGGTTAGTAAACTTCTGGTTTACAATGGCATGTGATTCAATTGCACTAATCTTTGTATAATATAACCCATATGAAAGTGAGGGCAACTTTTCTAATATAACTTTCTCATTTGAATCATGAGTTGTGATACATAAGTACTCATAATTTCCCTCATTCATAGTCTCAACATGATATCCGTTTCGGCGAATATCTTTTAAACTCAACAAGTTTCTCAGGGACTTGGTAGATAATAGTGCATTATTTATTATAAATTTTGTTCCTCCAGAAAACAAAATTATAGCTCTTCCGGAGCCTTCTATCACATTGCCCGAGCCAATAATAGTATTAACATATTCATCTTTTGGCACAAGATGGATAAAATATATATTACTTTTAAGAATAGTGTTCGAACTTGCACTATCCGCAAGGCAAATATCTTCAGAATATGTCCTTACCATTTTTCTTCAAAAACAAATGATAATTATAAAATGAGTAGAAGTACATGCACAGTAAAATTATTCATATGAATAGTTAGCAAACACACATATTAAACTATTCCATCATTGATCAAATAGCCAATATTTTTTTTAGAATCCTTAAAGAAATTAGATACATCATAATGAGTAGTGAAATTTTCATTATTTGAAACAAAAATTGTTTTCTTTCCTTTGTCATCCGGATGCTTGATAAAGATCAACTAGGTGCCTTGGGGTACGACAGGTACGTGACCAATAGCCCTTTCCACCACGACGGAAGCATTTATCCTCAATTGATTTACTTTACCCATTATTTCTTTCTTTATCCCACTTCTGGTGAGATCCTTTCTTGTGAACATAATTTCTTTTCCTTCCATAATTTTTCTTGTTATCAAAATCTTGCCATTTACCTCTTCTAAGGTTATAATTTGCCGCATTTGCTTCAGGAAATGGGGCGGCGCCAACTGGGCGCGCTTCATGATTTCTTAAGAGCACCTCATTGTTGCGTTCGGCAACAAGAAAGTAAGAGCTCAAAAAAATTTTAAATTCTTTTTCTCGATACTGCTGCTGCAGGAGTACATTCGAGGCATGGAAGGTCGAGAAAATTTTCCCTAACATATCGGACTCGAGGAAGTATCACATGATTGTAACTTTCTTCAAGGTCTTTCCACAGATCTGCAGGATCTTTTAATGTGGGATATTCATTTTTCAATCATACTTCAAGATGATGACGAAGGAAAATCATGGATTTGACTTTATCCTTCTGTGATGTATTATTTTCAACCTTAATGGTATCTTCAAGATCCATTGAATCAAGATGGATTTTAGCATATAGTATCCAGATATATCAAAAGCATTATATTCAAGATGAAAGAGCTTCGATATAATAAAAATTTGTTACCTGGAGTCTTCCTAAAATTTCGTTAGAGCTTCGTGCTAATAACGTGTTATGAAATAACTAAATAAAAAAGATAAAATAAAGAAATATAAATGAAAGACTCTAGTATTAATATTCACTAATATTAATATCATCCTACCATAATAACTATGATTTATATATTAATACTATATTTGTAATATGAAGAGAAAGAAAAGCTCGTAGAGAGAAGAAATGCTTTTATTGATGTGTGTATTTATCTGAGGCTTAGGGTCCTATTTATATGCATACAAGAAGGTAATTTTTTCAACCTTATTAAAATACATTCTCTCTTGAGAATGTGAGCTTCACATGGGAATGGACATCCACATCCCATTCTTATCGCAACATAATACTACTCACTAGCACATCACAAAAAAATTATAAAAAGTAAAATTAAAATATAATATTCTATTTGTTAAAACAAATTAATTTTTATCTTTTAATATTTACCTCGTAAGAATATCAGTTTTGCTTCTTTTTTTTTTTTTATTTACTTTTATATGCTCTGTGGTTCGAAGCTTGTGTTTTTAATTTTTGGTGAACGATTACTTGCTTATTGATTAGCTTTGGTTCTGCTACGCTGCTGTTTTGGGTGTCACTGTTGTGATTTTATTATTTTAATTTACTGATTATGATCATTGAATGTGTTGTGATTATTGATTAGCTTTGGTTCTGTTATGCTACTGTTTTGTGTGTCACTGTGTTGCTGATTATAATACCTCAGTCAGTGCTCAGTGTTTGTTCTTGGTTGATTGGCTTTGCTCACTGCTTGATGATAAATTTTTTATTTTGATGACTCTGTTACTGGGTTTCTGCTTGATGATAAGTTGCATTGCCTGTATTATTGATTCACTGCTCATTCTTGCTCTTCTATTCCCATAACTACAGTAATTTATCACTTTCACAAAAACTGTTTTCTAAATAGAAATTATTCTAGACAAGAAGAATGATTTTTTGAAGAGCAATAATCATAAGAAGCTGCTGAAGTGCTAACTATTGCATATGTGAGATAAGTTTCATTGTGGCAAAAATATGGAGGTAATTTGGAGGACATAAATAACTTTAGTGAATTCTTATTTGATTTCTGAAGATATGTTGGAATTAATTCCAATCTTTGACAATAAATCTATATATGCTTATAAATACATGGACCACAATAAATTAAAACTTTGTAAAGATGAATTATGGCATGATGCTGATCAATATGGATTATCTTGGTTTAATGTTGCTGAATCAAAATTGTGTTGTTTTACTAAGATTTTGAGGATCACGCTCTAATAATTGACCTTGCATATTAGTAAACTGAGTTTTTAATAGAATTTATAGGTGCTGAAATTTGGGTTGGCAGGGTTAGAAATTAGAATTTACCTGTAACTTTGTTTTGTGTTTCGAGCTCTGTTCAATAGCAAAGTAGACAAGTGTAGGGTCAAAAGAACCTAAGTTCAGATTGTGGATCTGTCACTGTGATATTCAGGAAATGCATATGTAGGGAAGTAGTAGTTTTGTGTATTTAAAAGAACTATATTTTAAGTTGAAAATTAACTCCAAGTAAGTTTGTGCATTATAATATGAGTAAGTTTGTGTATTTATAAATGACAACTTTAGGCACCAGTTTTATAGATTTCCTTGTTTTTTGCAAGTTTTTCAAATTGTTTTAGATATATAAGGAGAGATGGTCGATGACATAGTTTCGAAGTCTGAATCAAGACTTCAACTCTTGTCATTTCCGTTCTAAGTTGGAGTATATTATCATTTATCAATATCAACAAGCTTAACAAAGGTTATGTTTTAGTATATTTATTTATTATTTTATTATAAAACAGTTATTTCGGTTGAACTACGATTGAATCGGTTGAACCAATAAACCAGTAACTAGAGTGGTTCGATGACCGGTCCGGTTTTCAGAACCTTGGTTTAAAGAATTATTACCTATTCTTATTCCTAAACACACTAAGTGTTCATACTCTCCCAAAAACCCTCTCACAACTGACAAGCCATTGCGTGTTCATACTCTTCCAATCGATGCTCACAATCGCTGTTTCCTTTGAAATCAAGAATGAAAAAACTATTCTCCATCACAATCTCTTCCTCTCTATTTCTCTGGATCGTGATTTATTCTCCTTCGAACCTTTCTCAGTCAATCTAATTCCAGGGTTTGATTATTCTCAATTTTGATTGTTTCTTTTTCGTTTCATGCTTGTTCCAATTTCGTTTTAATTTTGTTCCAAAATATTGCCTGCACAAGAAGAGTAGCATTATTCAATCTGATCGTAGTGTGCGTGAGTGATTGAATCGAAACTGCAATGAGAAGGGGGAAACTCAAGAGCAAGCCCACCGGTTGCCACCAGTTCTCCACGCCGGAAGATCTCTGTAAGCACAAATCTCAAATCCTCTTATTCTTTTGATCTGTTTCCTGTTATTGCTGTTATTACCGTTTGTTCACAAAATCATTTAAATCCTATTCAGCTGGTTGCAAATTGTAATTTTAAGCTATGTTTTTGTTCAACTGATTTATTGATTCAGAGTTCAAAAGCAAGGTATTTCTTAATACAAATGTTTATTGAAAAACTTCGTTTATGGAAGATAGCTTTAGTTATGTTAGGTATTATAACTTATTATCATTATGTTTCTTAGCTTGTTATAACTTATTACTACTCTTTTCCACCAGGTTGTGTCACTAAGCTATGGGATTCTCATCTATGATGATCTATGTCAGCTAAGGTTCACACTTTTTTTTTTGGCATACATTAGAAAATAATGGCTAAAAAGGGACAGCACCTATTTGCTCAAATATATAGCAGTTGTTATGAGGTCTACTACTACAATGTAAGTTTATTTTATAAAGAGTAGTATTAATTGAAACAATATTGACTCACATCTTTCCAATCTTGTAAACTAGATTTCCATTCTCTTCTTTCTTGTTTTCTTCAATTTGGGAGTTTAGGTCCTTTCGAGTAAGCAAGTTGATTCTGCTGTTATTTATTACTGGAAATTGAAACAATTTTGACACATCTTTCACCTACGGCACTATTTTGACCTACTGAAACCTAAAACAAGCAATTCAATTCTTATGTTCTTTTTTGGACATTTTAGATCATGTTTTTTTCTAATTAATGCTGATTTTACATTAAATCCTGCATCGGACTGATATATATAATTCAGCTTATAGAAATCCAGGTCTTCAAAACCATACATGCTTGAGACTAATGTATGAATGTTCATTTGATTTCTAGTTCCGATGAAGACAGTGTAGTGGTGAGTAATGAGTTGTCAGAAAAAAGAGAAAGCCACTCTTTAGGTATCACTCCTGGCTGACTATTGTTTGAGAATCAGTTGGTATTTGCTGAGTTTAGATTGTTTCAAATATGTGTAAGTAATATTCATGTGACAAATCTTTTTATTGCTTAACTGTTAATTGTAAAGTCGAGCCACTTTTCTCATTTATTTTCAAATTATGATGGTGCTATTTCAATGTTTTTGGAGTTTCATTAGATATACTGTTCTGTCTCAAGATTTATATACTCTTGTTTTCTGATATTCAAGTTTTGCAGTCAATCATGCTGGAGTCTTATTTTTCATTACCATTTAATGTATTTTTCTATGCTTAATTCAACTTTTTATCTTGTGTATAAATAACCATATTGTCTCAATGCTATCTTTCAGATGTTTTAATTTTGATTTCTATAGACTTTTTTCATGGGATTTCTTATTAAATTTAGTAGGAGAATGCTGTTGTGTGTTTTGTCATAGAATTCTCCTTATATATTTGAACTAGTGGAATTACTTGGTAACTGAAGGGCTATCCTTAATCTGAGATGCTATGCTATCCTTTTGGAACAAGATTTACAAATTAAAAAAATCCGCAGAGTAACTTTCTTCTATTCAAAATCTATTTATCCTTAGCTGTTTGGAACTTTTCTTAATTAAGCATGCAAAAAAATAAGCATGCATTTCCTAATTAATTTCATTTCATTCTAATTAATTTCTTAATTTATATATTTCTTTTCTTATTGTTTCGTTTTGCTAATGTCAGGTTATTTGAAGTTCAAATAATAACTGTCTCGTTTTAGTTGCTACTTGAGCTGGATTTGGAGGTATTGTCATCTGGAAATCATTAGGAATAAATGTACCTAAGCAAGAAGTTTGCTTTGCTTTGCTGCTTAGACTTCGCTGTTCTATGTTCTGAACTAGTATTTAACTATTTTTGGGAGTTTTGAGGTTGATTAGGGGACAATATTCCGAGACAATATAAATTAGTTACTTCTTTACAATTCCTTTTTCAGCTTCATTTTATTATGAGCGAGTAGAATATTGGTTTTATTTACATTGAAACACTATCTTTTGTTGGATTTAAAACCATATGATTTGCTTCATAAAAGCCTTTTTGCAGAAGTAGTTTATGATAGCTATTATATCTTCATTTGATCTTCTTCAATTAGTTTATCAAGTTATTCATATTTATCACATCCAATTAGTTTATGATAGCAAAAATGGATAATGTAAAAGAGATTCAGCTACCTTTCTTCACCATAGCTCTTTTGTCCCCTTCTGAAGAGAGATTAGGACTATGGGCAATTGGGAATGAACATATGATCCTCTTTAAAACCTAGTGAGGGCTTATATTTTTTCTCTTGTTTTTCATTTCATAACTTAGATATGATAGATTACTGAAAAATCAAGTAAAAACATCTGTTTTTCCATCAAAGTAGACTACATATATGTAGAAAATATAAATGTATATTAATTAAGGTATTATAATGCCTCCATCATTCATCAAGTAATAAACACGTACGCAAAACGAAGACAAATAATAATGTTCCACAAACATAGAAATGCTCCTCGAATGCTATGGTAACCACAAGCCACAGCTCCCAGGTCAAACACAACAAATAAGCAAACCATCGATAGTTTACACAACAGCTAATAAATAACCATCAAATAAATCAAAAACTGCATGTATGTCTAGATATGATAATGTGCTATATATATGTACCTTTACCACAAACTTGATGCATGCATTTTATTTTTTAAAATACCTTTTGTTATATACCTTTGATGATGACCATGCGTCCATGTGATGCTTTCATATATACATTAAAGCAAACAAGGTAGAAGCCAAATATCTTGTGGGTATAGTCGTCCACTCTAGGCCATGTGTTAAAATTATTCTAGTAGGAATTAAATTTTTTCAACAAATATTAAAAAAAATATTAGAAATTTAATTTGATATATTCGATGATCTTAAACGTACATATAAACATTTAAACTAAACTCGTATCTATGATAAAATTATATATATTCTAATCACTTTCTCGAGTCACCAAAAAAAAATTATATCACTTCTCGGAATTTATTAAGGAACAAGATAAGATCATCAAAAGAAATTAATAAAGGCATGCATCTTAGAACTAAGTACATTATTAGGATAATAATAAATCCAACACCAGTCATAAGAATCGGCAGTCTTACCTTCAATTTCATCTTCAATAGTTGGTATATATGTGTGGTGTGTGTCCTCATTGCCATTTAGTAAAGTACGAAATCTGTGAAGGAAATTTTCACAACTTGGGACAAATCCCTTGTTCACTAAAAGTATTAGCTCTCCTTGATAACTATAGGATTGTTTCTCAAGTAAATGGTTAAAATTGAACAACCTTAGCATCTCCCTCATTGAATGTTCCGTGACTTTCTCATTATGCTGTTTGAAAAAGGCCAACAATTCAGTCGGATTCTCCCGATAATATTGTTCAAAGCACTGTTGAATTTTGGACGCTTGTTCTTTGAGCCAACCATCTTTCTTAGTTAATTCAAATCCAAATTCGTAAGCCTTCTTTAATATGTAGTTAACATTAGCCATGATAGACACTCCTTGCAATTCATAAATGTAGGTCTTCTTCAACGTGGACTCTAAGGAGGCCTCAAGTTTGTTGATATTCCAATCTATATAGTGTGAAATCAAAGACCATTCCTCCCGAACTTGAACTTTGGAATTGGGGTATGTTTTGAGGAGTGGTTCAATGATGTCCCTGTCTTTGAAAGCAATATCGAGGCGGTTCAATACTTGGATGGTAATTGGATGAGGCTCACAGGAATGAGAGTTTTCAATTTCGGGAGGAAAGTCGTCATCCCTGAAATAGTAATCTCTCGTTGCTTCTCCTAGTTTTTTTGTGAGATCAATCATTTCGATGGTCATGGATAGATTATGAGGAAACAGTGAATGGAACTCTGGAACAATTAAGTCACGTACTATTCTGAACAGCAGGGCAATTTCAGGAGAACTCATCAGTTCAGGGATACCTTGAATGAAACTGAGCAAATCTTGTTTGACTTGTGAGCAAAACTGCTCAAAACACTTGTTGGAGATGGGAGAGAATTCGCCAAAGACTTGTTGACAGAGTACCCGTTCGTTGGGAATTAGTATCTTTAATACTATGTTGCAATATTTAATCCACTTCTTGATCCTACTCACCTGGGCCGTCGAGTTGTCCGATTTCCTATTAAGTGAAGAGTCTCAACTTCGCGCCGAATCCTGTCCTTAATGAAGTTTTGGTCTTGCATTATTCCCTCCGGAATCTGGTCACTCCAATCATTGATGTAGCCAATCAAATGACGCCGTAAATTTTGGGAAAGTTCCAAATCCTTCTTGTTAAGATTTAGTAGCGCAAGGGTGAAGAGATCTTGAGTTGGACGTACAGTAGACAAAGAATCCGTTCTAATATCTAGGAGGAGAGTAGTGTTGTTGTCAATTGGATCTTGATGCACATCTCCTTCGGCATGTTTCTCTTTACATGAATGGAGAATGATGAGGAGAAAACTGAAGAGAGCTCCAAAGAAGCCGTACCACCATCTTATCTTTATGAGCTCCACCATAAGTTCTTCTAAAAAGAATTTCATAAGTTCTCCAACAAATCCATAGTTAGTTTGTATTGATAGAGCAAAAGCCATCACAACAAAACCAACAAGGGATACTATACCAGCAACTTGTACGTTATTTGGTGTATCATTGTGTCCTTTCCGTTGTTGTTCTTGTTCTTCCCCTCTTCTGGAAAAGAAGGTGTAGATAAAGATCACCAACAGGGCCAGGAATACACCACACGCTTTGAATTGGCGACGATAAGGTAACACCTTGGCTGGACCTTTCAACCGATGAAGGACAACTGCAAAAACAACAACGGAGACACAGAAAAGAGTGTACCCAACGTTTTTCCATGGTTTTGGGTCTCCCAATAGATGCTTTAAGTTGGAGCTTAGACCAAAACCTATTAATCCGACAACAGCTCCAACAATAGAAACTATCCACCAGAAAATTGGGCGCTGCAACACTCTACTTTGAACCCATATTTCAAACGTATTGGGTTTATTGCGGTCACCGGAGGTCAGGAAGGCGTCAACGGTTTCCATAGAGAGAGCTATATGCGAAGTTTGATAGTGGCGGCAAACTGATATTTTCAAGTGAAAAGCACTTCAATTTGTCTCGTGTTCTACCGTCTCCATCACACCAAGTTTTAAAGGAAGACTTTTCTATCAAAGACTTAATAAAGGTCTAATTTTGAGTTAATTGCTTTCTAATATTTAGGATATAATAGAAAATAAGTAAAAATAAGTAATTTTAATTGTCATTTATTTTATTTAAGTAATTTGTCCTTTATTTAATATTTTTTAATTATTATTAAAAAAATTGAATAATATTAGATATAATAAATATATCATTATGCGCACCGAGTTATTATGAGATAATCTAAAAGTAAAATAAAAAATCTAATTAATTTATGCTAAATAAGCTAAAGTAATTTTATTTTAAACACCCTCGTTAATTAATAACGTTCCATTATAATTTTTTCGCGTGCACCTTTCACCTGCTCCCGTAGGCCCACAACATGAAAATTATGTATTATATTGCAAGGTTAGAGAATAGAGACTATCTCGGTCTGTTTGTCTGTTACTACCTTCACAGTGTTTTCTTCATTGATTTTCTTTACACGCTGTTTGCTGAAGTTGGTCAATCTAAAGGGTTTTTGCAGATCCGTGTTTTCCAACAATCTTGCCACAATTTATGATCCACATTGTGTCCCACCACACGACGGGGGAAGTAGTCTGGAAAAAGCGTTGCATGAGATTTTCTAGAATGTAAATGATATCTTGCCTAGTGGGTTTACTTACTCCAAGAAGACGAGGTTGCTAAGAGCCCTTCCTGTATGAGTTATGACAATTTTGCCCCTGCTTCTCGTACCCGGGTCGAGGGGTATCCGCATTGTCCCTTCTTTTGTGGGGTTACTTTTGTCAATGCAAATGTCTCCATTACCGAGACGGGCTCCCAACTCTGCGATCAAACCTATATGGCTATATGTCAATCAACTTGTCCAGTCGTCGTACTCAGTATTGGAATAGCACTAGTGCGGGAAATGGTGCGAATTCCCCGTTCGGAGTCGCGCGTCAACCATAAACCCCAATTCGACATTGTTTTGTCCATTGTACCGCGTCAATCATGAGTATTCACCTGATTTCTAATCTAACCTATAGACGTTGACGAAACTACATGATATTTCCATAAAATTTTCCCAAAACGACATAGCCTTAACCATTACACATGTGACTATGTGTCTGTGAGCCACCTCCAATGACTTAGACCGAATGGATGCGAGACTTCCCTGATCCTACTAAAATAATTAACAAATCGAATATAATTTTCTATTATGAATAAAACCCCATGCCAGTCTTCCATCTTTTGGTTTGTGTATTTTTAATCATTTGTTCATGTTTTTTGTATTGTTCAGAAACTTAGTGGCACCCTATTAATGAAAGTATTTATTTCTCTCTTACTACGAATAAGATTTACATTTAGAATCCGTCTAGAATAAATCAATGACTAATTTTTCAGGAGCTCGTAGGGTTAAAATTATTTCTTTTTTATTCTTCATTCTTCATACTATGAACCTTATTTCCATAGACAATATAAAAAGTAGGTAAATATTATTATAAAGATTTTATAATTGTCTTTATATAAAGATGTATATTTTTTATTATTAGATGATAAATTGTAGAATTTGATTTGATATGCTATAAAAGTATTATTATTTTTAAAGTGTGGTCAAACAAACAAAATACATTGTTAACATAAAGCTCTTCATAAGAAGATATTTTTATCATCTTTATTTGAATAAGTGCCTAAAAAATATAGGTATCTCAATATCGTAATTATAACATCAATAGAAATTTAAAAAAATGAAATTAACAGATAAACAAAAAAATGTGAGGTATTGGAGACAAAATAAATGGTAGAAATTAAAAGGGATAAGTACTGTTTTGGTCCCTAACGTTGAGGGTCAGAATCGAAACTATCCCTGATGTAATTTTCGACTTAAAAATGTCCTTAATGTTGCATTTCATTTTAAAATCGTCATTTCTAATAAAATTTTTTAATTTATTCCAAATTTACTCTTACTTTAATAAAAAAATATAAAATTAAAAAAAAAAAGAAAACGCTGGTGTGATGCAGATAGTGATGGAGTGGCAGTGGGTGGGGGTGGTGTTGGTGTTGGTGTTGGTGGTGGTGGTGGTGGTGGTGCTGGTGCTGGTTGTGGCGGTGGTGTTGGTGTTGGTGGCAGTGGTGGTGGAGGAGGTAATTATGTTGGTAGTGGTGAGGGTATTTTTGTCCAAAAAAAATTAAAAGGACGATTTTAATACGAAAAAAAACGTTAAGGACGATTTTAAATCCAAAATTAGAAGAGGGACGAAATCGATTCTGGCGCTCAACGTTAGGGACCAAAACAGTACTTATCCCAAATTAAAACAAACAGAAAATTAAAGAGATGATGAAGAAGAAAAGATAAATGTTAAAGAGGAGAACAGGAATAAAGTAAAAAAATTTTACTAATAAAAATTAGAAAAAAGCAAATTATAAGTATTTAAGTTTAAATAAATTACTTAATATTTCTAATTTTTACTCTATGATGTCAAAGAGCAGAGAGTGTTTTATTAAATGACGGTTACACTTCATACATTATTGATACATAATTTTTTTAAAATCACAACTTGGCAAGTGTACTGAATTGTATTAAGTAATACCACGGTAAGTGGGTTATCATCCCCACAAGAATTAATGGACTAAGCAACAATGGTTAATTGATATTCTAATTATACAAATCAAAATAGAGGAATGAGGAATCACATTCAAACAGAGGACAATAAAAAGGCAAAGTAATGAATAAAAACAATGATGATGAGAATGTTAAGGTTTTAGAGATGTTTACTCTCTAGGACAATACTTCTTATGTTCATTTATTTGAGGCATGCAGAGATCAATCATGACAAAATCATATATAATTGAATGACAACCTAATTTCTTCTTAATTAGTTAATCGTCAATTCCTTAGTCAATTAATTAAGAAAAGAGGTTAAGCACAAATCTGATTTAGTTTCAAATAGGGTTAAGTATTTTTTTCATCTCTAAGGTCTTGGGTCAAAATCAAAATCGTCACTGACATTTTTTTCTTATTAAAATCATCCTCAACGTTATAAAATATTATAAAATCATCCTTTTGTCCATAAACAATATTTTTCAAAAAAATTTGCCCTTAAACAAAAATGAAAAAACCTTTCCCACCTTACCACTAACCTCTGCATCATCATCACCATGGCTACGCATCTCTCTCTCCATTTCCTGCCTTGCCGGCTGCACCTTTCGACGTCGGTGCTGGCTTATGGACACTATCGTACGACGTGATGGCGAAGATAGCGGCGTCGGCGGTGTGCCGGTCATGGTGGGAGGCGTGTGGCCACTAAGGGAGGCGATGATGTTGCTCCGATGGAGAAGAAGTTCAAGCATGGAAGCCCATGGGTGAAGCAAAACACATAAAAGGCACTCAAGTCGTTCGAGAAGGTGGCAGCGTGTGGGTCTGCACTCGTCATGGTGGATGCCGGGATCATATATTGAGAGAGAGGGGAGAAAAGCAGAGAGCCCTCGATTTGTTCCTGAAATTTGTGAAGCTCAGAAACGATGTCACACAGTGCAATTTAGAGATTTCGTATTTGCAAGGTATTTCTTTTCTAAACTAATTTCAAGGTTGAGTTTCTAATTGTGGATATTGGATAAATCATATTTGTGTTGTTCATAGTGTGTTGACTTTAACTCAAACTAGATTAGTTCATATTCAATGACTTAGAATACACCAGAAAGAACACGGGAATAAACGCAAGAAGGTTGGGAATTGCATTATTTCTGGATTTGGGTATGGTGCACGAAACTGGCTCCACACGTTTCGCACAGATAGACCAGCAAGTATATTGGGTCGTCCAAGTAATACCTCAGGTGAGTGAGGGTCGATCCCACAGAGATTGTTTGTTTGAGCAAGCAGTGGTTATCTTGCAGATCTTAGTTAGGTGGATAGAAATTATAGTTTGTCACGAAAAATGTATAAAATAGATAAAATAAATAAAATGTTACTAGATAGGTGGAAAATCAATGGTATGAGAACGGTTGAGACTTCGGAGATGCTTTGTCTTTTCGGATTAACTTTTCTTACTGTCTTCTTCAATAACTTTCTGATTCCTTCAATGGCAGCCGTAAGTGATTAACTCATGTCCTCTAATCAAGTTAACCTCCTCCACTACAACAGTCCACCATGTTGTAAGTGACTCATGTCCTCTCATCAAGCCACCTCTAGGTTTCTCACTATAGTAGAAGATGAAGTTCTAAGCAATCCACTCCCTTTCACGATCCTACTCAAGGTGCCACAGACAAGGCAGATCTTTCGGATTAGGGAATGCTGCTTCTCAGACTCTAGCCTTAGCGCCACAGAGACCTCACTTACCCACGGTCAACGGAATTTCATGTCACATATCCAAAGTTGCCCAGGTACTCTATTGGAATCCACAATGTAATCTCTAGTTTTGGTTCAACGCTATCTGGGTCAGGACTCGCATGGAGCCCATGTAGAACAAGGATGGTTGTCACAGGTCATCCTCAATTCATAAGGTGAAGAACGAGAATGCATAAGAAAATAGAATCAGACATATTGAACTAGAACAGTAATATTATTAATCCATAAAACTCAGCAGAGCTCCTAACCTTAACCTTAGGAGGTTAGTAACTCATAATATTCGAAAATACAAAATGGGGGAGGGAGAATAATGGTCGAGCCCTAAACAAGGGTGATCTTCTCCTATAAAGACTAATATGCTAACTAAGAATTACAGAAATAAGATAAACTAAGTTGATAGTGCAAAAATCCACTTCTGGGGTCCACTTGGTGAGTGTTTGGGCTGAGCTTGAGTGAAATTCACGAGCTAGTACCCCTTAGGGGCATTGAACGCTGGCTTGGGACTCCCTTTTGGGCGTTGGACGCCAGCTGCTCCCCTGTGGGCGCTGGACGCCAGGAATGGGGTTGCTGGCTGGCATTGAACACCAGTTTTAGGCCTTCATTTTCAAAGCAAAGTATAAACTATTATATATTTCTGGAAAGCCCTGGATGTTAGCTTTCCATAGCCATTGAGAGCGTGCCATTTGGATCTCTGTAGCTCCAGAAAAGATCCTTTGAGTGCACAGAGGTCAGATCTTAACAGCATCTGTAGTCCTTTCTCTGTCTCTGAATTAGACTTTTGCTCAAGCTCCTCAATTTCAGCCAGAAAATACCTGCAATTACCATAAAACATACAAACTCAAAGTAGAATCCAAAAATGTGAATTTTTCACTAAAACCTATGAAACATAATAAAACTTAAACAAAACATAATAAAAACTAGATGAAAATGATGCCAAAAAGCGTATAAAATATCCGCTCATCAGGGTACATTATCATTATCATTTTAGGCTTTTGCTATGGAACAAACCATTGAACACGTAATTCAGCTCACAGGTGCCTTTGTTTGCTTGACCAAAAGGTATTTGGTTCAGCTGTTCAAGGCTTGGTCAGATATGAAGCTATGTTAAAACTTGGAAGGCGAGGTCGGCGTCAATGGAGGAAGGGTTGAGGTTGGTGATGGAGAGGGAGAAGAAGGTGGAGAAGGAAGCGGGGGCAGAGGTGGTGGGGTGGCGAAAAGGGAGAGAATAGAAGAGTAAGAAATGGTTTGTTTAAGGGCAAAATTGTCCAAAAAATATCATTAAATGGACAAAAGAATGATTTTATAACATTTTGTAATATTGAAGATAATTTTAATAAGAAAAAAAGGTTAGGGACGATTTTGATTTTAGGGACAAAAAAAGTATTTAACCCTTTCAAATAAGATTCAAAAGTAGTTCTTAGGTTGAATTATATCTCACGTACTCAACTAGTTTTAGATAATCAAAACTTACAAGAAAGAATAATTTTCAAAAGTTTTCTAATCCGAATTATGTCACTTATTTAAATTAGAGCAATTGAAAATCATAAAGTGTCTCACACTCTTTGAAACACTATTCCTAGTTAAATAAAAAAGTCGTGAGAAAGTTTTCTAGCTAATTCCAATATTAAATTTTTCAAAATAATATTAGAATCCAAAATAGAGTTAGAATATTTTCCAATAGTTCTAATCCTTAGAGATGAAGAGTAAAAACTCAATCATGAAATAGATCAAAGAATAAACCTCAAATAAAGTAAAACACTTAGATTAAGAATCCATAAAAGAGATAAACAGATCTCCTAACCTTAACAAAGGAGATTAGTTACTCATGGTGTGGAGAAAACAATAAACAAT
>NC_029790.2:120135875-120150190 GCF_000816755.2 Arachis ipaensis
TGTGTGTTTCTTATTCCTTATATATGCTAACCCTAAACCTAAGATTTAGAAATCAAAACTAAATCAAAAGAAAACAGAATCAAATCATGGGCTCGTGCAAGTTAAGCTAGAGGTGATTCTTTTCATAATTAACAACTAAAACTTGATATCATGGGCTTGTGCTTAACCTTGGATAATCAAATTAATTACTTGAAGTTTAGAGAGATTAGTGAAGGATTATGAAGACCATGGAGCTGGCCCATAAGTTGCGTTAAACGCATAGCTTGTCCGTTGAACATAGGGCCCAAAATTTAGGATCCTTTAGTCTCTATGTATGGTACGTTGGACGCATGAAGAGCCACGTTGAACGCATGAAAGATGAGTAGTCCCTGGAGGTACAATTGAAGGGTGCGTTGAACGTACAGGGGGCCATGTTGAACGCATGGCTCTGGCACGTTGGACGCATGCCCTGGCACATGGGATGCATGCTTTGGTGTGTTAGACGCACCATGAAGGTTGTGTTGGCTGGGCTGTGTTGGACACAGGGGCTGTGCGTTAGGCGCATGGTGAAGTGGAGGGAGGCTGCGTTAGACACAAGTGGTGGTGCGTTCAACACAGGGGGGTGCTTGGTCGTTGTCCTTGAGCTGGATACCTGGGCTGCGTTATACGCAGAGAATGGTGCGTTGAACGCACGAGTTGCTGTTTGGTCCAAGAGCCTCTTTGCTAGGTCCAGGAATCTCTCTGTTTGGTCCAGGAACCTCTCTGTTTGGTCCAAAAATCTCTATTTGTCTCTCTTAATCTTTGCTCTTGCTTAAAATCTTTCACAATTTTCTACACATACCAAAACTCAAAGCAACTCCAAGAAATATTTATTAAAGCATGAAAATCTCAATTATAATAAGGAAATCACTAACTTTATTCAAATAATTAATAAAGAAAATAACTAAAGATGCTCACACATTACAATATCAAACTTAAGATCTTGCTGTCCCCGAGAAAGAAAACAACTATGCACAAAAGATTCTCTTAATTGGAGTGGGTTGAAGAATTGCTTGTGATATTTCAGTGAGTGAAGTGATCAGCGGGATAAACTCCAAATTATGTGATCATGTATGGATTCCTGGGCTTCCTAAGCCTACAATTGAAAGTCTCAGAACTTAGGAATTTTATTCGAATGATATTATAGAGGTCTCTTTATAAGTTTTCACCTTGAAAATAGCTTTTCCCTTTCTTTCTCTTGTTGTGCTCATTATTTTCTTTTCTCAGCTATTTTTTTGGGTAATTGTACTTAGTTTTGACTCTAAATGTTCTATCTTAAGGCGACTTTTTAAGATGAGTTTTCAATCGACACTCTCGAACTAGTTGGTTCAAGGTATCGGGTGTTGAAGCACCCCTCGGATTTACTTACTCAAGCCTCTCTCATTGACACAGCAACACCACAAGCACTTAACTAGGAAAACAACTCTTTGAGTTTTGTTTTTTTTTAACCTTCCTAGTCATTGGTACTCAGAGCCTTGAGCCTTGCTCTTTGTTTTTCTTTCTCTTTTCTTTTCTTGCTGCTTATTGGTTTTATAAATTTTTGAGAACCTCCACAATATTTCTTTAAACTTCATTCTATGTCTTAGAGCTTCCATGCAGGTTTTCACAAACATGTAACCATATTACACAATCATATTTTCAGACCTCCACTTTTTTTAATCTTACTTGTCCCAAAATTAAAAAACAAAATTTCTTCAACATTTTCTATTCAAAAGCTCTTTGTTGAATGCTTAAAGATATTGGATACAAGTAATTTCAAAAGTAAGGTGAAATGAAGAGGAATGAATCATGATTATCAGCTAAGAAAAACAGATGTAAGATATAAGAAATAAAAGCTCAAAGATAGAGTTACTTCCTTCTTCATCATATTCTAGGCTTTGTTCTACATAGCCTCCAACACCTAACTTAGAGTAATTTTTTGTCCCCAAGCACAAGGAAAAACAGTGGTGATAGAATTATGAATAATCATGATTATCAAGTGAAAGCAAATAAGTGATACAAATTCTTATTCAAATAAACAAACAAAATTAAAGACAAAATAAAAGGTTACCATGGTTGGATTGCCTCCCAACAAACACTATTTTAATGTCACTAGCTTGATGGTTGGTACTTGCTAAGTTGGAGGTTGATCGTGATGCTTCAACTCCTCCCCCCTCACTGTGAATCTTCTCCCTTTTTCTTCATCTATAAGCTCAATGTGTTCAAAGGAGAGAATCTTGTTTACCGTGTAAGGGCCGTCACTTTTTGTTGAGTTCCCATGGAAGTAGTGGATATGAATGTAGCACCCTTTGTCCCCGTGAGAAGTCTCTTATGGGTATTTTCCTGTTCTTCCAATCTTTGGTCTTCTTCCTATGAACTTTCTTTCCTATATTTGATGATGCACACTCAACACCAAACTTAGGTTTGATATCAGGGGAAGTCTCGTTGATTTCCACAAAGGGAAGCTTGGGTTACAAACTCTTGTTAGCTTCTTTTGTGTCTTCAATTTGTTGCACCACTTCTGTTTCTTCTTTTTCCTTCAACCATGGAGGTGAAACTTCTAGAGGCATGTTAGTAGGAGATTCCTTCACATTTTGATCAATTGAATTAACCCTCATGCAATTCTCCTTTTCACTTGAATGATGCATGGTTTTGAAAACATGAAAAACTAAGTGTTCATCATGCACCTTCAACATTGATTCACCCTTTTTCACATCTATCAAGGCTTTTTCAGTAGCTAGAAATGACCTTTTTAGGATTATGGATGTATTTTTATCTTTTTCCATGTCAAGGATCACAAAATCTGCTGGGAGAAAAAACTTTTCCACCTTTATCAAGACATTCTCAACTACTTCATGTGCATATTTCATTGATTTGTCTGTCATTCGTAGAGCTATCTTTGTTGGTTTTACCTCCTTTATTTGTAGCCTCTTTACCTCAGACAAAGGCATTAGATTGATACTTTCTCGTAAATCACATAATGCTCTCTCAAAGGTGGTGCTCCCAATAGTGCATGGAATTCGACAACTCCCTGGATCCTTCATCTTTATTGAAAAATCTCTTTGAATTATGGCACTACATTTTTTGTTCATCACCATGGTTTCATTCCCTTTTAAAGACCCCTTTTTGGACAAAATCTCCTTTATAAATTTAGCATAAAGTGGCATTTGTTCTAAAGCTTCTATGAATGGAATGTTGATATGAAGCTTCTTGAACACCTCCAATAAGTTGGAGTATTGTCCATCAAGGTGTTGTTTCTTTAGCATTTGAGAGAAATAAATTCTTGGTTGATAAGATTTCACTGTTTTCTTCTCTGTTGGGGCAATAATTGGTACATGAGCCTCTTTTTATTTTCTTTCTCCTTCTTTGTAGCTCCTTCATCATGTACTTCATGGCTTGTGGCTTCTTTTCTCACGACTTTTCCACTTCTCAACATAATGGTCTTGCACTCCTCTCTTGGATTGAGTATTGTATCACTTGAAAAAGTGTTAGGTGGCCTCTCTGTGAGATGCTTAGCAATTTGTCCCATTTGTACTTCTAGATTTCTAATGGAGGCACCTTGATTTTGGAAGTTGGTTCTTGTCTCATCCATGAAGCTTTTAGTTTGTTGCATGAATGTGGAGGTGAATTGGGCTAGTGTGATAGTGGATTGGAATAGTTTTTCAATGGTGATTTCAAGGGAAGAAAATTTGATTTCAAGAGAAGAAAGCCTTTGGTAAATTTGTGGTTGTATGGGATGAGATTGTTGTTGACGAGGTGCATTGAATTTCTTTAGCTCTTGATTGCTCCAACCAAAATTTAGGTGGTTCTTTCATCCAGGATTATAAGTTTTTGAGAAGGAGTCATTATGTGGTGGCTTTGAGAAGTTTCCCATGTAATTTACTTGCTCCATGGATGCTTGTTCTTCGTTAAACAACCCATATTCTTCATTCCTGTGAGCTCCTCCACACAAGTTACAGACAACAACTTGTGTTTCCACTACAAATACTTGCATGCACTCTAATTGCTTTGTAAGCGAGGAGATTTGTTGGGAAATCATCTTATTTTGTGTCAAAAATGAATCCATGGTGCTCAACTCCATTACTCCTCTTTTCATGGTTCTCTCGGTGGAATATATATATTGGTTGTTAGCCACTATATCAATAAACTCAAGAGCTTCTTGTGGTGTTTTAAGATGCAAAGATTCCCCTGCTTAGTTGTCAAGTGAGTTCTTTGAGGCATAGGAGATTCCATCATAAAATGTTTGAAGTTAAAACCAATCGAAAAACATGTCATGAGAACACTTTCTCAACATCTCCTTGTATCTTTTCCAAGTTTCATAGAGGGACTCTCCATTCCTTTGGGTAAAGATTTAGATATCATGTCTCAATTTGACTATCTTTTGTAGTGGAAAGAATTTGGTCAAAAACTTATTAACCAAATTCACTTACGTTGCTATGCTTTCCAAGGGTTAAGTTTGAATCCATTGTTTAACTCTATCCCTTACAGATAATGAAAGAAGCCTCAACTTGATGGCTTCAGGAAAGATTCCATTGCTTTTAATAATATCACATATCAATAGAAAACTAGATATGAGTAAGTTTAGATCTTCTTAAGAGCTTTCACTGAATTAATTTTGTTGCATTAATTGAATGAGTTGGGACTTCAATTCAAAGTTATTTTTCTCCACATTAGGTCTCACTATGCTACTCCCACAACTATCACTTGTGGGGATAACAAAATCTCCAAGAGTCCTCCTAGCATTAGCATTTTTATTGTTATTTGCCAAGCTTTCTGGTTTATTTCTTAATTGCTGGAGTGTTGTTTCAATTTTAGGATCATTGAGGAGTGGTTCTTTGTCTTTGTTGTCCTACATGCTAAAAAATACACACACAAAAAAAATAAAGAGAAAACATGGAATTTTCAATATCACAGTGGAGGGAATTTCAGTGAGTAGCAAAAGAAAATAAAAAGATCTAATTTAGAGAATCAATTAATGTGGTAGTTGTTAATCTCAATTAATACCCGACAACGGTACCAGAAACTTGATGCAGAATTTTTTAAAATCACAACTCGGTAAGTGCACCGAATCGTATCAAATAATACCACGACGAGTGGGTTATCGTTTCCACGAGGATTAATGGACTAAACAACAATGATTAATTAATTATTCTAATTAGATAAATTAAAACAGAGGAGTGAGGAATCACGCGTTCAAATAGAGGACAATAAAAAGGTAAAGTAGTGAATGAAAACAATGATGATGAGAATGTTAAGGTTTCAGAGATTTTCACTCTTTAGAAAAATAATCCTTATGTTTATTTATTTGAGGCATACAAAGATCAATCACGACAAAATCATATATAACTGAATTTCAATTTCTTGACAACTCAATTTCTCCTTAATTAATTAATCGCCAATTCATTGGTCAACTAATTAAAAAAAGAGGTTGATCACAAATCTGATTTAGTTTTAAATAAGATTCAAAAGTAGTTCTTAAATTGAATTTTATGTCACGTATCCAACTAGTCCTAGGCAATATGTCACTTATTTAAACTAGAGCCATTGAAAATTATAAAGTGTAATATACTATTTGAAATATTATTTCTATTTAAATCAAAAAGTTGTGAGAAAGAGTTTTCAAGCTAATTCTAATATTAAATTTTTTAAAGCAATATTATAATCCAAAACAGAATTAGAATGTTTTCAACAGTTTTAATTTTTAGGGATGAAGAGCAAAAACTCCATTATAAAAGATCAAAATATAAACTTTAAATAAAGTAAAACACTTAGATTAATAATCTATAAATTTTTTTAAAATATTTGTTGTCTGTGTATATAGATACTGAATAACTCATGTTTAATAAGATTAATTTAAATTGTATGAAGTAAAAATACATGTTAACATATTTCTTTATTTGACTGATTCTATTAGATAATATCTCAAGTGATACAAACTCAAAGTAGTATTAGAAAATGTTCAAATTTAATTCGTTAATTTCGTTTACAATGATTGTGAGGATTATAGTATGTATATTTGAATGTACCTAATAACAATATTTTGTTGCGCCAAATTCAAAGTTACTTGTAGGAATCTTCAACTAATTGTAAGAAAGTTTATAAAACGAAGTAAAATAGTGATAAGAGTCTTTTCTATGACATATAACTAGATGTTAATTGTTTTAATTAGTGTTTTATATTTTTATTAAATAATAATAATTAATAAATTTACTAATTATGGAGGTAATNNNNAGACAACTAAAAATAATTTTTAAATTTAGAAAAATTACAACATATAGAAAAGACTATGTGGCAATCGAGTAATAGATGATATGTTAATTTTTAGGGCAAAAAACCCATATATACCAAGGAGAGATCAAAATTACCGAAATCAGCCAAACCAGAAATTCATACCTGAATCAACCAGGACGAATTATTATATAATTCGAATCAATAAGATTCGAATTATACTCTCAAGTAATTCGAATTGATATAATTCGAATTATCTCTATGCAACAAATGAACGTAATTCGAATCAATATGATTCGAATTATAGTCATCCAAAAAATCATGTAATTCGAATCAATACGTTTCGAATTTACATAACCTATTTTGAATTTAGTTAACTCGAATTACTAGGAGAAGTTTATGATAGAGAGGTTCGAATCAAGTTGATTCGAATTAGGGTTAAAACCGATTTCCATAGTAATTCGAATCAAGTTGATTCGAATTACAACTGTTTCGGCTATAAAAGGAGTTCGAACCAAGTTCATTCGAATCAGTTTGAGTTTATGTACTGGCCAGCCTCGTCGTTGCATATCCAGCGTTAGGCGGCAGCAGGGGATGCGTCTTGATGAGAGGTACGTTCCGTACCTGCAGATGGCCGGATTGTACCATTTTGCGAGACTGAATGACAGATGGTTCCGACTAGACGAGCCCCTAGTCAGCGCATTCGTCGAGAGGTGGCGGCCTGAGACGCACACCTTCCACATGCCTTTCGGAGAGTGCACCATCACTCTTCAGGACGTCGCATACCAGCTGGGGTTGCCAGTGGACGGAGATTACGTTAGTGGTTGCCTGACAGACTTTCACCTTTATATTGAGGGTGGGAGACCTGCTTGGCAGTGGTTCCATGAGTTGCTCGGTGTTTTACCTCCCGAAAACCAGGTGCAGAAATTCGCAGTCAACTGCACCTGGTTTCAGGAGACATTTGCAGAGTGTCCAGACGGGGCTGATGAGGAGACAGTTAGGCGCTTTGTCCGGGCCTATATCATGATGTTATTGGGCACGCAGCTCTTTGCCGACAAGTCCGGCAATCGTATACACATCAGATGGCTACCTTATGTTGCTCGGCTTGAGGAGATGGGTCGCTACAGTTGGGGGTCGGCGGCACTTGCATGGTTGTACAGGTGCATGTGCCGAGTCGCCAACAGACATGTGGTGAAGTTAGCTGGCCCTTTACAGTTACTACAGTCTTGGATATTCTGGAGGTTTCCCACTCTTAGACCATCTGGGTATGATGAGATTAGCTGGCCCCTTGCCTCGAGGTACCGTTATTGTTTTGTATTATATATTCTTCTCGTATTTATTGTGCATGCTGCGCGTGTGACCCCGATACAGCCAGTTCCGGATGACAGCGACGAGTCTATTGAGGATGAGGAGCCACTTATACGGAGGAGTTTCCGGACACGGGTGCCACGCCGTTGCGATTTATAATTTTTTTTTTATTTAAATTAAATACGATTGAAAAAATAAATAAAACTAATAACATTTTTTTTCCAAAGATAATAGGTTATATTTCATTAATTATTAAAAAATGAAATACAAAGATGTCCAAAAGTAGAACAGCATAATAAAAGGTGGGAATTTCCCAAAGACACTACACTGAAGGTATTCATCCAACGGTGCATGGTCGAAAAACGAAGAAAAATCTTAAAGAAGAAATAATGATAAATCAAATTGAATGCAACTAAGAGCTTGTCTCATGGAGATGACGACCTAAACTGGGAGTTCTTTGGATTTCACGGAGCAACTTGACAGAGCTTGCTAGAATGGCAGACGGCATAGAAGTAGAACCTTCAAAAATCAACTGGTTGCGAGCTTTCCAGCAGTTCCAGCAAATGATGGCAAGCAATTGAGGATTACGGTCAGCATTCTTCAACGGGTTAAGTATCTCTGTTGATGCAGTCCACCATGTCCAAAAGTCGTTAGAACTCTGAGGGGGAAGACAATCACGAAGAGCTAAGACTCCAATTTCTGCCGTTATAGCATTACCATTGCTAAAGTATTTACCTCTTAAGATTTTGGATAATAAGGAAGTAGGCTGTGTTACAAGTCGCCAAAACTGTTTGCCTAAAAGCGCCAGATTTTGGATTCTGAGATCTTTAAATCCAAGGCCTCCTTCTTTTCGTGGGCAGGTCATAGTGTCCCAGCTAATCCAAGCCATCCTCCTTTCAGAACCTTTTTGTCCCCACCAGAATTGAGAAAGTAGAGAGTGAATTTCTGAAATTAAATTATCAGGCAACTTGAAGCAAGACAATGTATAAATAGGAATAGCTTCTCCCACTGCCTTAAGCAATACGTGTCTACCACCTGACGAAAGAAGATTGCGCTTCCACCCTTGGATTTTTTTCCGAACCTTTTCTTTGATCATACTAAAAGAAGCCTTTTTCGATTTAGAGACTGTAGAAGGCAAACCAAGGTATTTATCCTGAGCCCCAATATGATTAATATTCATAGAGTTAGCCAGTAGTGTACGAGTAGTGGACGGAGTGTTGTGGCTAAAGAATACAGCAGATTTATTAAGATTTACCCTCTGGCCACTGATGCTTTCATAAGAATTCAATAAATGCAGGATATTTAAACATGCTTCAGGATTAGCCTTACAGAATAAAATAGAATCATCAGCAAACAGAAGATGGTTGACCTTGAGACATCGCCTATGTATCTGAAGACCCTGAATTAGTCTATTTTGTTCTGCCTTGTGTAGCAAGAAGGAGAGACCTTCTGCACAAAAAAGAAAAAGATAGGGGGATAGAGGATCTCCTTGTTGAATACCTCTATTTGGTTTGAAGAAACCATAAGGTTGTCCTTCCACAATAACAAAATAAGAAACGGTTGTCACTAATTCTCGAATCCACATGATCCATCGGGAGTCAAAACCAAACTTCTCCAATATAAACCAAAGAAAGTGCCATTCCACCCTATCATATGCCTTACTCATATCTAATTTTAGCGCCATTTCATTTTCGAGACCCCTTTTTTTGTTCTTCAAGTAATGCATACACTCATGAGCAATTAGGATATTATCAGAGATTAATCTGCCTTTAATAAAAGCACTCTGCGTAGGGCTAATTAGTCTATTCATCATACCCTGAAGCCTATGTACAAATACTTTGAAGATAATCTTGTAAAAGACTGAAGAGAGGCTTATTGGTCTTACCTGAGTCATATCTTTAGCATCAGAAATCTTGGGAATAAGACAGATCTGAGTGTGGTTAAAACCCTTCAAGATTCTGCCCCCAGAAAAGAAGCTCTTAACTGCTCGAAACACATCACCACTAAGTATGTTCCAGAAGCTTTGAAAAAATTTTGCTGTCATACCATCATCTCCTGGAGCACTTTGAGGATGAATGCTAAATGTTGCGCGTTTCACTTCCTCCATAGTCATTGGTCTTTGAAGCCTACGGTTCATGTGAGCTGTGACCTTAGGTTCAAAATCAATAAACAGAGGTTCAGGGTTCTCATGACAAGTGGAGGAAAAGATGTCCTTGAAATAAGATTCAGCCACAGAAGCAATACCAGCATTTGAAGTAGCCACTTCACCATCACTGCCAGTTAGTTGCCAAATTCTATTCCTTTGAGTTCGATTTCTGAATTTCTGATGGAAGAAAGCTGTATTCTGATCACTAGATTTGAGCCATTTGACTCTAGACTTATCTTTCCAATAAGATTCCTCATTTTGCAATGCTTTTTCAAGTTTGTCCTCTATTTCTGAAATGATGTCGCCTCCATGAATTCCTGCTAAACGAAGTTCCTCTAATTCCGAATGTAGTAAATCAATCTCCACCTTCAAATTAGATCTATGTTCTTGCTGCCATCTGACAATCTTATGTCGACAACGCTATATTTTTTGAGCTAGGATATACATGGCCAAACCATCAATCTGTTCATGCCAAACCTCTCTAACAATCTGCCTTATTTCATCATTGGAACACCATCTTTCTTGGAATTTGAATCGGCGTTTAGATCTCTCAGTTCTCGGATTAGAGTCTAGGAGAAGAGGGGCATGATCCGAGCCTGATTCTGATAGTCTAAGAACCGTTGCATTGGGATAGAGTTGCTGCCAATCAACTCCTACCAGGAATCGGTCCAGTCTTTCCTGTATCAACTCATCACCCCTCCGTCTATTTGACCAAGTGAATGGTCTTCCGACCATACCAATATCAATCAGGGAATTATCATCAATAAAACTATTAAAGGTTTCAATAGAAGAAGGAGATTTAGCACCCCCACCTTCTTTCTCCAATTGATTAGAAATGGCATTAAAATCACCCATTAACACAACCTTACCATCGAACTGTCGGGTGACTGAAGTTAATTCAGAAAATTGAGCCATTCTATGTTGATTATTTGAACTGAGATAAACACCTAGAACACCATAGGGATCATTAGAACCAGCTGTCAGAACTGATGCCGCAATGAAAAATCTACCATGCTGTAAAATCTGAACAGTGCAACCATCCCTCCATGCCATTGCCAAACCCCCTGATAATCCATCCGGATCTACAATAAACCATTTCTTGAAACCACAAGATCTTAGTTTTCCCTCAACTTGTCGAGATTGATTTTTTTGTTTCACAGATAAATCCAACCTCGGGGGAGTAGGATTTGCAAATCCCTTTAAGATTGTGGATTGTTAGGGGTCTCCCCAAACCCCGACAATTCCACGAGAGCAGTTTCATATTTCTTTGGGTGCCACTTGAAGGCTGGCACCCTCCACCATCATAGCAATTATATGAGGGTTCTGAGTCTCTGATTTGTTGCTCATGGTGTAGAGAAAATCAGAATTGGTATTCAATGATTTCAAAGAGACATAAGATATATGGAATGAGTGAATTAGAAAACGGAATGAATTAAAAGAGGAATGAATTGGGAGATAAAACGAAAATTAGGGAGCTAAGTGGAAAAGAAATTAAGAAAAGAAAGTAGAAGAAGATGGAAAAGAGTTTGACGAAAAAAAGACAAAGAAAGGTGTAACCATGAAGGCGGCGCAGTGAAACCCTAGCAGAGCGTCGGGCGCTAGATGAGGAGTACGTACTCCCACTAAACTAAAATTTGGAAAGATAGGAGACTCGAACCCGCAACCTCTTAAAAAACTAATAACATTTATTCTTAACTAATTCGTAAATTTTCATCTTTATTTTATCGCACACAACAAAAACAACGTATTAATTTTTTTTCTCTTTAGATATAACAATGTATTCTTTTTTTTTTCTTTTTTTTTTCTCTTTAGATATAACAATGTATTCATTTTTAATTATATTTAAGGGTTTATCCATACACCCATTTTTTTTAGAACTAATAAAAACAGAATGTTGATCCATCTTTCAAACAATTGAAGGCCCGTTATTGTTTTTGCAGCAACTATTGCCCAATCAACAAAATTATACGCCCAATAAAAGTGGTGACCCACATAAAACATAAGCCCATATCCATCCCTTCAAGCCAACAAGGAAGCCTCATGGCTCACAACTAAGGGGTGGAAAAATGTCAGACAGTCTGCCAGGTCTTGCATTTTAGTCTGTATTTGATCTGATTTGGCTTGGTATGTTATAAAATAAGGACAGACTTAGACTTTTGTAAAAGCTTTAATATGTTAATAGGTCAGATCCAAACTCACTAATTAGTTTTATTGGCCTGTCAGACCTATCTAAACCTGTTAAAATATAATTAAACATATAAATAATTTTTTATTATTAACAAAATTATAAAATATTTTAAATTTATTATATTTTATTATAAATATTTTTGTATATTTTAAATACTTTAAAAAATAAAAAATTCTTATAAATATTAAATATGGTATATTACATATAAATATTTTTATTAAAAAATAAATTTTTAAATAATATTTTAATTTTTATAAAAAAAAATTATCAAGTCTTTTAATAGGTTCTAAATCAGGCTGAATAAGAGGCGATACCTAGTACTTTATAAAGAGCCTATAGCAGGCTACAAGGCTACGGGTCATGCTCATGCCAATTAACTATATGACAGGCCAGTTAAGAGTAAACTCTAACTTGACTTGTTTCCATCTCTACTCACAATCAAAAAAAGTAGAGAAAATCGAGATTTTACGTGAAATCAAAAAAGTAAATTACATATATAAAACATAAAATCTTAACAAGATTTAAATCGTAAAATTGTCATACCTAATAAAAATTTGATAAAATCAATTCACTCGTTAAAAATCGTAATATTAAAAAATTTTAAAAGTTAAGATTCTAACTACTGTACTTCATCCGACTAACAGCAATTTCACAGCCATTGCCTCAACCTCTCTCTATACCAGCTTCATTTTTACCCTATAATTCATCTTTCTTCTCTAGACTTTTAATTTCGTGAGTAGCTTTGATTTCACTATCTCGTTGCCTAAGAGATTTGGATTTAGTCCAGAACAATATCATTCTTTTATATACATATATTTATTCGTGGAGCTCAAGATTAAAACAAAATAATTATTTAACTTGATTTAATGACCATACAGATTATTGCCCTATTATGGACAAAATCTAACAATAAAATTACAGAAGAAATAATTTTCAATAAATCATGTGCTTCTTTAAGCCCACACAAGAACCTAATTTTGGAGTAGGTAGCTAGTTCATTAATTTGTGACATACACCTAATAACCATATAAACTAAACTTTTCCCACTAACCAATTATAAATTATTTAACAACAGATCATGAATTGAATGTTGTACAGTCTCTTCTAATCTCTCCATCATTACCAGTCTTGACACCCACCCTTCCAAGCTTCCTCATGGCCGCAACAAAGGCCACAAAGAACTCATTCTGGTTATTCGCAAACTCAACAACCGTAGCCTGCGACTTCGGGTCCGTAAACAGAGTCTGGTCCGATCCCAACAGCCCTTGGCCGGAAACCAAGCTTTTGTAATACAAGTTGTCGAAAGCGAAGGATGTTTGGGGATCCAGAGCTATGACCACGCTTGGGTCAACGCTTTGAGGGCAATCTGATTTAAGTTGTTGTGCATAGCTTGGATCAAGGGTGGGGTCCACGTGGGACGAGGATTGGAAGGAGTACAAACGGTTTGAGAATTGGTTGCAGTGTGAGAAGCCAACGGTGTGTGCTCCTGAGAGCGCAATCATGTCGGTTTGGGTGAGGTTGTGTTTTGAGAACATTTTGTTTAGTTGGTTAAGGTTGAAACTTGCTTTCGGAAGGTTAGAGTCCACACTTGATGCCTTGGAAACAAGTCCATCTCTGCGTCCAAGTTCTACTCTGTATGAAGGGCCACCAAGCTGTGACAATTGCATGCATAAGAAATCTAAGATCTCTAATAAATAATTTTGACCTGGTAAAAATTTAGGTTCAATTATTTTCGGGTGAATTTGATAGTTAAAAAATTATTAGATAATTTGATATATTTAATTAAATTATTATTTAATAATTTAAAACTAATTTTATAATATTTATTACTTGAATTAGTTGTAATTAATTTTATGTGAAGTTGATATTTGAGAATCATTAAATAATTTAACTGATTTAACTAAATTTTCATTTAACGACGTTCAGTTATCAACTTTATGTGAAGTTAACTGGAAGTGAATTTTCACCTAACTTTTAACTATGAACTTTATAAGATAGTGAGTTTTGATTACCAAGCCTATAACATCTCTGGTAGCGAGTGCCAAAATGTCTGCGCAAGAAACAACGCCGGGACATGAGGCTTCAACGGCGGCTTTGGCCTTAATAACTGTATCAAAGCCATCTCCTGCCAGTGAGAGATTTTCTGAGGCATCCTTTTCTGCATCCCCATTTGCCGTCGCTATCATCACTGACGCATCACAACCCTGTGCATAAATAATCAATTCAATTTTAATTTGCCACCAATTGAGACAGATTGACTCAAATTAAGTACTTCGATTCTTTTCGATTATCTAGTTACTTGTAATACAATTTAACATAAATTTATCAAATCAGTTTTTTTATATTTACGAATAATTTAATGTGAAAATTGATTTATCTAATAAAATAAAAATTTAAAGACTGATTTAGTAATTAAAATTTATTAAAAATTAAAATATCTAATTGAAA
>NC_029790.2:120150377-120153385 GCF_000816755.2 Arachis ipaensis
GAATTGATTTGAGGTATTATTATATATTCACTATACAAATTAAATAAACGATTATTGGATTGGTTTTTTTTTTTTTCTTCACGTTTCCAAATACAACCTGATAGTTGGCCAAAAGTTAATAACACGTATTTCTACTTTTTTTTAATACCTCTTATAGTCAACGAGTTTTAAATCTACTAGTCTAGGTTGGAACCTGGGAAGTATCCATAGCATATCATTTAACATATGACAAGCTTAAATATTTATAATTATATATTCATGTTCGCCTTTTGTGACTGCGGCTTAAATTATTTATAAAATTGTTATGTAAATGTACATTATAGTTGATAATTAGTAATTACACATAAATAAGGAATTAACTGTCTATTATATATTAGAGAAAGTGGATTTATTATTTATAAAAAAAAGAAAAGAAAAGTGAGAAGACACCACATACGCTATTGCAACGATATATATAGAGGATAAGAATAAGGCAAAAGAAGAAAAAACCTCCACCAACCATAGAAGTCAACAAAAACGAAACTATTTTAGATGTTCAACGTTAATAAATAAACAAAAAACAGAGCAAGCTAAGAAGCTGCTGTTAATTAGTTTCATTTCATGATCAAAAAATATATCAGAGGAAGGATAAAATTACATGAATGTATTGGTTTATTCTATTTCGGCAAACAAAAACACTTAAAGCATATATAAATACATTATTATATACCCTTTAGTGACATATAAAGAGGGGGAAAAAGAATAAGGTACCTGAACAAAGCAATCATGGAAGAACAAACGCAGAGTTGCTTGTCCTGTTGTGATAGTTTGATGAAACTTAGTGGTAACTGCCTGTGTCACAATTGATTCAACGTTTGGACAAGTTTGACCATAAAAATTCTCCACTAATTTCCCTTCTCCTTTAGACACACTAATCATGAACATAGCCACTAACACAACCCATATCTTCTTCATCTTCTCACTCTCTCTCTGGAATAATTAGCAATGTTAATAATTATAATTAATGTGTATATGTTGTGTACTTGTGTTATTATGTATTCACAACACTCCTATTTATATCTATGGACTATAGCAATAAGCTAAGGTAGATAATTGATGTCACTATNAGGAGACTAGCTTAGGACAAATTTGATTAATACTCGGTTATTACATTCAAACCATGTGTGCCACACACACAGAGAACTTAGCTGGAAGCTACCCTAGTACAAGCCTATGGTCATTATAACTTGCAAAATTAAAATAAAATGTTGCTCTTCAAAGTTTACACACTCTAATAAGATAGTTTTATTATCTATAGGGTAAGTTTCAAGTTTGTACATATGAATGGGTCACAAAATTGGAAGTTGAGAGAGGGATTATTCAGATTCATGGCATTGGATGCTGCTTGGAAAATGCACTCACATTTAGAAATACATCCTATTTTAAATTATATATTTTGGTATGGAGAGATGGAAAATAATGTTAATATAAGGTACTAAGATTCTCTTTGTCTAAAATAGGAAATAGTATTTTAAATTTTGAATAAACATTTTTAATGATTTAAAAGTTTTTGTATTGGGTTAATAAGTCAAATTAATTATTCTTGAAAGATGAGATGTTTTTAAAATTTGTTAAAAAAATTTATCAATCAAATTGGTCTTTCAAATATTATAAATTAATTATGTTTATCTTTCAGTTACTCCATTAACGAACGATTTCTGTGAACGATTGATGTATGGAATTTTAATTGATAACATACATAACATCTAACATGTCCAACGATGACTGAATATGTTTATAAAAATTTATTAATTTAGATATGCTAAATTATATTGGGAATAAGATTTATGTAATTGGAGTAAAAAATTAAATTAATATATTTTCATAAATATATTTTGTTAAAATTCAATTAGACATCTCAAGTATTATGTTTGTTGTCAATTAATATTATACAACATCAACCGTTGACAAAAATTATTAATAAAGTGATTGAAGGACAAATATGGTTAATTTTAAGGGCAAAAAACCATATTAAGCCACATGCAGAAAAGTTTAACCAAAATACGCCAAACAGAAATTTGTTTCAGCAATAAGCCAAGAGGCATTTTTATATAAATCGAACCACCATGGTTCAAATTGGGTTATCCTGATGAGGACGACGTTGAGCCCGAAACGATTGAGGATGATAGCGGGGACGAGGTTCAAGCGGCTGGGCCTGCATTGGCTGGCGGTGGTTCTAGCTCTGGCACGCAGCAGTATCCACCATATTTTTCTTCTCTGGACCTGGACGCCATGACGCATGAGGGTGCGCTAGGTCACCCTGTTGGATTCGGAGCTAGAGATGCGGAAGGAAATGCTGGTCTCACAGAGTTCCAGGTTGGTCAGCAATTCCAGGATAAAGATGAGGCCCTGTTAAGTGTGAAGACTTACAGCATCCGGCGAGGGGTACAGTACAAGGTGGTGGAGTCCGATCACCGCCGTTATGTGGGCAAGTGTTCGGAGTTCGGGAATGGGTGCACATGGTTGATTCGGCTCAGTCTCCGGAAGCCCAAGGGCATTTGGGAGGTCAAACGGTACAATGGCCCTCACACTTGCCTGGCCACATCCATATCAAGTGATCACAGAAGTTTGTTAGCATTAAACAACTACCATAAACCACATAAAAAAACCGCTTGCGAAAACCACTAACAAAAACCGCTAACATAAACCACCAACATAAACCACTACCAAAAACCACTGACTTAAACCACTAACAAAAACCACTACCCTAAACCACCACCCTAAACCACTTACATAAACCACTAACTTATACCGCTAGCTTAAACCACTATCATAAACCACCTACATAATCCCCTCACCTAAACCACCTACATAAACCACTAACATAAATTACCGTCTAACCAAGATACAAAACCACTAAGGCACAACTAACGCTTGAATCAAAAAAAATTTCCGTACTAACCTCGTCGTTGATGACCCCGGCTATATGAGCGACTCCGTCCAACCGATATAACCGTGCCGGATCGTCC
>NC_029790.2:120153398-120156464 GCF_000816755.2 Arachis ipaensis
TATAGTCGAATCACACATAATTCGAATCAGCCTGGTTCGAATTATGAAGGAGTGCATTAGGAGTAATTCGAACCGACCTGGTTCGAATTACATGGACTCGAATACAAAGCATAATTCGAACCACCCTGGTTCGAATTATGCATGAGAGAAGTTCGAACCTTATTGGTTCGAATTATGTGTGGGAGAAGTTCGAACCATCTTGGTTCGAATTATTCAAAAACGTGGAACACTAAATCGAACCATCTTGGTTCGAATTATGAAGGAGTGCAATTCGAACCAGCTTGGTTCGAATTGTATTAAAATACACTTTGGCTCATTGCTGAAACGAAATTGGATTTGGCGCATTTTGGTTACAAGTTTCTTGCTCTGGCTCAATATGGTTTTTTGCCCTAATTTTAAATTTTGATAGACCAATTGGATTGAGAAATTTTTTCAGGAACGAATTTAAAAAATATCTTATTTTTTAAGGATTAATTGGACTATTAATTTTTTTTAATCTCTTTTTCTTTTTTTTTTTTCAATCTGATCTACTACTGTAAATTTTAATTGAATGAAAATATTGATTTTTTTTCTCATTCGTATTTGGTCTTCTAATAATCTTGCAATTATGTATTTGAGCATAAAACTTTCTATTTTTACTAAAAGTACTGGCTCTCTTAGCATTTCCGATTTTATATATCTTCTCAATAAAAGTTTATTATTTAAGTTACTTGTATAGCTAAGTTTACGTTACATAAGCCTGATGGTTATGTACTTATGTTAAATTGTATTCCTTCTTTAATAATTATTATCAATATAGATAGAGTACAGGTTTTATATACCAATAAATTTTAATCAGGTCATCAAATATATAATATTCGCAAATATTTGAATATATATTAGAAGTTCGATGATACAATATGATTACTTTTTAAATTTTTGGACAGGTTCAATTATTTGTTAACAAATTTTTGGATACAATAATGACCATTGAGCCCTTACCTATTGGTAGAGAAGAAGTGAATTAAAGTTTTTCAAAAAAGAGGCCAGGATCCGGGTTCAAGCTAGTTTAATTTGGGAGAAGCAAGCTCCTTGACTCTTAGGATGAATCAAAACACAAGAAGGTGACAAAATTAAAATTCATCCATCACCTCACTCGTCCGATTAAGTAAATGTTGATGAGTTCGAATACTGCTTTGTGTATATAGTAATTTATTGATCAAATTTTTAAATAAATTTTCGATATGTGACAAATTAATTATAGACTTGTCATGAAAAAAGAAAATTTCCGTATCAATGATAATAATAAAATAAATAAATAATGATGAGAGATGATATTGATATGATTAAGATCTATGCTTGTTTACACAAGAAGTTCCTGTGACAAAATTTTGACTTTCTTTGTTAATTTGTTTTGGAAGTAGTTCCAGTTAGAGTATGATATATATAGCATTAGCATGCACATACAACAATGTTGATTGTTGAGTGCCGCTAGTCAAATTGATTCTCTTGTCTTGCATTCAATTTTCCAATTTGGCCAAAAGATGCTGCAAATGCGTGCTGGAAATAAGATAACAATGGGACCCAATAGGAATGTTCAAAAGCGTGGAAGTAATAGAGATGGCTGCTTCAAATTGTTAATAATAAGCATAAAAATTAACCACAATATATAATCCATTTATCTTGACTGAATCAACGTGAAGATTGTTTGACAGAGATTGGTATATCTTACAAGTTACAAGGTGCTGGCTACTACTATTTTAAGGCAGCTAATAGATTTTTTTTTTATAAACATTAAGTAAATACTTGTAAAAGAAATGTAAAATATAATCATTTGTAGGATTAAGTATTATTTTAGTTTTTATGACTGTGAGTGAAAATCAAAATTATTGTTGACGTTATGTACATAAGTGGATATACTATGTATAATATGAGTATAAAAATTTTACTAATTTATGTATGTACATGTGTGATGAACTTTTGATAGAATATATCAAAATTTTGGCGAATTGATCAATTATTGTTAGGTTTGGCGAAAAGTTGTTTTGGCCCGTTGAAATTTCTATTACTTTTTTATACTTGACAATGATATGTGATTATAAACTTATAAAACTAAATGACAAGTGTAGTGTTATTTTTAAATTGGTAAAACTTTTTCAAAGCTTAGCTAATATATCCATTTTTCACTACTTCAAGGAACGAAATATGATTATTATAACTTAAAACAAACAAAAAAAAATAACAAATAGACGGTCATTTTTAAATTGGTTAAACATTTTCAAATGTTAACTAAATTATCATTCTCTTAATTATTAACTAATTAAATCATACTACTTAGCACCAGATAATTAATATTACTCTACTTTATTAGATATGTATGTGTATTAAAATATCATGCATACTTAATTAACTTCATTGACCAATAGTGGAGTTTAAATTGAAATTGCTAGTTGTGAAAAAAAAAGATTGAGTCGTGCTTAAATATAATTTAATTTGAATAGATTTAAAACAGCTTATCAAAATTTTTAACTTTGTGAACAACGGGAATAATTATTAGTTCAAAAAATATTATTATATACTTAGATCACAACTGATCTAAGAACTATTAGATATTATTATTTTAAGTTTTTCATGTTAAACTAGACTTATATCATAACACAGTAATATAAAAATATTAGATATTCTTAACACTTCTCATAATGACTCAGATCAATTAAAATGATCTAAAACCCTCAGATATTCTTACATTAATTTTTTTAGGCTAAATTTGATTTAATAGATGATATTACAAAGAATAAGAGTTGTGTACAAATACACTTTACAAATTAAATTATGAGATTTTGAATCAAGTATACAAACTCAAATTGTGCTTATACAGATCTGATTTATAATTAATTACTTAATTAATGAAATATTCTTGTACTTTAGGCAATGAACAAACCATTAGTAGTGAAATAATAAAATTTTAAGATTATATTATATATCATTTGTTAATCATCAGAATTTTCTCCTAAATATAAAAGCTACCATAAAAAGTCTAGAGAAAATAAGTGTCAAGGACCTTTAAGAGACTTTAGTTAACAAAAA
>NC_029790.2:120156641-120173011 GCF_000816755.2 Arachis ipaensis
ACAAAAAGGACTGATTATATTAAAATTATTAAAAAAGATTAAATAAAAATTATATTAAGGATCAATAAATAAAATTTAAAATTATAAGAGATTATTCTATTATTTTTTTCTTCTTTTACGTTTCTTATTTCCTATTTTCTCCTCCTTCATTGTCATTGTCGTCGATGTACATTCTCTTCCTCTTTCTCGGCATATTTTTTTTTCTATTTTTGTCGACTTCATCTTCTTATTAATTGTTTATGCTTTTATGGTCATGCTTGATGGAAATGGATATGTGTTGTTAATTTCCTTAATGATTGAATTACTCATTCTAGGCCTAATGTTTTGGCAACCGAGTTTTATGTCAATTCTTAGTATGTTAATTTATTTTTTATGTTTTCTCTTTAACTAATTATTTATAATACTCAAAATCAGGACTTTATTTACAGGAAGTAGAATTTACAGGAACTTTGTCAAAAGAACTCATGTAGACCTTTTCTCTTCTTTTTTTAGAATATTTTATTTTAATAAGTTTTGTTGGGTAAACAAATGTCTTAATTAATGATTACTATACTCGTCAAAATGTTTCTATACAAAATTCTTATTATGCATGCTTTAGTTTGAAGGTTGCATGGGTATTATTAAAACTCATTCTTCATCTTATACAATAAGAAAGAGATAAATAAAACTGTAATTGTGATAGTGGAGATGCAATCATTTCTGAAATTATAAAATCCTCTTTCTTGCAAGAATTAAACTTTTTGTGTTTGGTCTATATGCCTACTTAATTCATTATCATGCTCCTCATTGTTTTTATTGTTCTTTGAAGATTTGCTTTGTGATAGCGCGCTACAAGACACACGGAGGTTTGCGGCGGTAATTTGGGGGCGGTTTATCAAACAACTGGAAGAATTGGGGCGGTTCAACTTGAGGTTTTTGAGTGTCCAGCTAGACAATTTTAATTTGGGAGATTTTTATCAAACCCCCACCCGTTCTGTCCCTCCCTAATTGAAACATGGTGAATAACTTCTAAGGGTTCTCTGCCTTTCCCCTGCATTCAAAATCGCACCTTTCTCATCTTATCGAGTTTTGGCGTTGCTCAATCTCCTTGCTTCGCCATGTATGTGTATCCTCTCTCACTACCAGTTTAGTCCACCTCTACCTGCGAATCCCGCGAACAAATCTCAATTCAATCCGCCACCCACGCACTGCCCTTCGATTGTTCTGGTTGCGACCTAAGTTTCTGAGATCGAGAGAGAAAGCGCGTCTTCCTTCAACACATCTCCTCCGCCAACGACGTCGTTGCTCTCTCCGTTAGCAAGCTATCAATTTTTTCACTCTCTTCTTCTTTCCATTCGTTTTCAATTTCTGGTGCTCTTTCTCACAGAAGTAGCTAGATTTGGAAATATATTTAAAGATCCACAATGGCACAATCTAGATCAATATTTCTTAAGGTTCGTTTGTTTTACATGGCCTATCACATGATTATACATTTAAACTATTTTCCATGATTGACTTCTTAGAATATTAATATTTTACAAACATTTCTCATTAGAATTTTGTGCAAATATTTTTAGATTAGACTTGGACCATGCCTTGGGTGATATGCAATCCACGGAAGAAGCAGAAAAGACAATGTAGGAATGTCTTTTGTACAATGTCTGTCAATTTCTGTTATTGCAATTTCTTTTGTCCATTTTCTATTGTTGTTACTGATTTTTGTCTTGCAATTTGGGTCTATTTGCATTCTGTTGAAAACCTCGAAGAAAAAGAAAAAATAAAAAAGAGATAAAACGATATTTAGATCGAAGCGGAAGCAACAAAAATGGAGAAGATCTGCATCGCCGTTCGTCTTCGCCCTCTAGTTTTCGAAGACTCCTCTAATGGAGCTTCTGGAAGGTCAAAGAGAATCGTGTTTTGCTTCACAGGATTCATGATACACCACTCTCTAACTCTTTTTATGCTTTTTGGTATATTCTATTTCTTCTTCTTCTTCCTCTACTTATTCACGTTACTTCGAGGTTTTTGCAATTTCAATTTGATTTTCGTTACCTTTTTTTCATGTTTCTATGCTACTTGCAGATCATGTGTTCAATGAAACTAGCACTCATGGCTTCTACGAGCTGCTCGCCAAGGATATAATTCATGCCGTGCTCAATGGCTTCAATGGCATGTTTCTAATATATGAACAAATATAAACGCTAGGAGTAGCAGAATGTATACAATATTTAGAATGGTATACCTTAAACCTATATGTTGATGTTACATTATAATGGTTCTGGATTTTATTATGCTCCTTTTGAATTTCAGTTATTAGTATATTGTGTTAATTGTAATAATTTTTTCATTCTATATAGATTTATATTGATGTACAAGAGAATGATGCCCAATTTTCTACCTAAAATAAATACCATCTTAAAAACTTCTACATTTATCACTAATAAGAAATCAAAGAAAAGGTATGATATAGAAGAATAAAACAATAGAAAAATAATATGCCGCTAGTACATATTAGTAAGAGTTGCCTTGTTTTGCCACCATGATTGCTTAAATTAATGTGTTACTAGATATTAGAGGATAATGGACTTTGAAACTGTCATTTTTTTTTATGAAAGGTTATGAAAGCTAGAATTTGTAAAAATCATATTCTAGTTTAAAATTGTCAGTTTTTTTAAGCTCATACATGATAATTGCGGCGGTTCAAAACCGTCGCATTTTTTTAAAAAAACCTATCCAAATTTGCGGTGGTTTTAAAACCGTCGTAGATTTTTTTTTAAATCCACTTACCAAAATAGTGGCGGTTTAGCAACCGCTGCAAAATCAATTATCTGATTTGCAGTGGTTTTGCCAGCGGTTTTTCAAAATCGCCGCAAAATCAAATCTCCACCCCTTAACAGACAACGCTTGTGGAACCGTTGGAATTTCATTTCGCGGCGGTTAAAAACAACCGCAAATCCCTAAAAAAACCGCCACTATTCGACGTGTCTCTTGTAGTGTGACTCTGTTATGCCTTTATCATTGTTGGACTCTTCCGACAAGTTCTTTTCCGTTCCTAAATTCTATGAATCTATTTTTTTAGATACATTGTATAACTTTTGCCAAAATTACTAACTTGTTCTTTATGTTATGAGTTTGATGAATTCTGAACTTTATCACTTGTTTGAATTTAATACAAGTAACTAGGTTTACTTGTTTGTCTATAATTAACAGAGATAGGTTTCACCAAAGACTCATATATATTCTATTTTAATTTTATTTTGCTATTGTAAGAAATAACTAATTTACTTTGTTGAGTATATTATCTGTTCATCTTGGTTACTAATTGAAACAAACACTTGACTCGAAGCCAAAGCAGAATTCAATAAGAAGTGTTTCGAAAGGTCCTTATGTCCAGTGTTATGTTAGAAAAATTTAACTTTCAATTTCATGTTCTGTATTTTACCTTTTTTTGTATCGATAATTTCTTACCCAAATTGAAAAATAGTGTCTTAGTAAAAAAGTTTGCATAATTTTTTACTTTGTTTGATATGAATAGTGAATTGTAACTTCATACTTTTGTTTTCAAAATTCAAGAAATGAAAAACTTTTTAACATAAGAAAATTCTTTATGCAGTCTAATAGATATTTTCATGCACTAGATAATCATGGCTGCTTCAACTACAATTCAAGTTTAATTTATACTTAAAAGATCATTTTTATTTGCATAATGTGGAATGATCAATTATTGTATATATTTTTATTGTTGGCCTAATTATTTTATTTTGAATTTAATAAAATCTTATTCTATTCATCATCAATCGGCTCTTTACTCTTATTTATTGATTGTCTTATTTTTATTTTATCGTTGTCTTTGAAACTTAGTTGTTATGCTAATAAGTTAAAAAATTTATGGATAATATTAAGGATAATAAATATTCAAATCAAGATTTAAGCTCAGCAATTTGTAAAACTTAGTAATAAATTATGTTTTGGTTGTAGAAAAGTTACATTATTGACGATAACATTCTCTTCGATATTTTTAGACGTAGCCTCACTATGAGCAAAATATATACTAACTACATAACTAGCTCAAGGATTTAAAGCAAAATTCTTGGTCTTAAATGTGAATGAATTGGTGACTATGATTTGAAGTTAACTATTTTTAATAAAAAATGTTAGTAAACTTTGACCGTAGATAATGTTTTCTTTAACTTTAATTAGTAAAATTCTAAAATTTAATTGTTACAGGTATTTTATTAATAATGATATGTTTAGTTTATTTTTCAAATTATGCATATCTATATGTATTGTCAAGATATGCCAATGCCAATATCAATGCCATATTTTCTGTAATAAATTCCAAAACTTTTCAAATAGTTGAATTTGAGCAAAATGATACTAAGCTAAAAAAAAATGATATTGAACATGAAAAATTTGAGTTTGACCAAGGTGATGTCAATGCCATATCCTTATTATTTTTCACATTTCATTTGATGAGCAAACAATCATTAGCCTATATATAGTATTTTACATCACAACTATATCTACACAACATGAAAAAACCTAGTCTACGGGTGTTATAGTGTTTGACACTATATTATAACAAATACAAAAAATCAAGAAATTGATTGCTTCGGTTGAATTAAGTAACATCTATCTCTTCTTGGACATTAACTTTTAGTTATTTTAACCATGTGTAGAGTATGTAATATTTGACAGAAAATATATATCTTAGTTAAAATAAACAATCCTATAAATTAAAAAGATATTGAACAACTATTTATGATAAACTAATGATTGATGTTACATACCAGGAATAAAAGAAGCACGTAATTTTTTGCGGAAGATAAACAAAAAAAAAAATATGAATAAGAAGACTTACTAATGATAAATTAAAGATTAAAAATTTTATTAACAACAAATTATTGTTACAGATGAAAGTGTGTAAATAAAAATTTGAATATAATAAAGATTCAAAGAAAATATGTTTACAAGAAATAAATAAATAAATAAATCACTTAAAAGATATATTTATCTTCCTAAACAAAGATTTAGTCTTTTTCTCTAAATATTATAAAAATAATTTTTTAATAATTTTGGTATTAATAATTTTTTAATAATTAAATCTCCCCGTATGGTCTTTTAATTTATAATAATTTTTCCTAAAATCAATATAATAATGGATGTAGTATGTTATCTATGTCCACATATCTATATTAGGAGTTTATTTTTCTGCATGAGAGATTATTTCACACATGAAATTTGTTTTTTTCATCATTCATTGTGACATCACACCCTACTTTTTAGCATCTGATAATCGTACTAAAAGTTTGAGCGTTACTTACTTCTATTTCTTTAATTATATACTATGTTTATTTAATATTGAGCCTTCGTAAATACGAATAGAAACTTTAGTCAAGAAAATGAAAGGTCCTTACTTTACTTTAAACTACTTAATCACAAATTATATATATATATATATATACTTATTTCAAAGAGCCTCAATTACAAGTCCTATCCCTCTAAAAATCAAAATAACAAATGACGAGGAGAAAATAAATTCTAAAAACTTAACTTATGAAAATCATCTTCTATGTTTCTGTAACTCCGCAATAAACCTTTACACCTGTAGCTGAAAGAGGTAGAAATAGGGGGTAAGAACTGGAGAGTTTTTAGTTGGGTCGGGGTTAAAAGTTAAGTTCATTTTGCTATTATTAACCAACCGCAACTAAGTGTAGAACACATATAAGCATAAATAATAAAAAAACACAGAAGTCAATCAGTCATGCAACACACACACACAATCACAGAGTTATATAGCACAGAGATATGCGCAAACAAGCATGATGCATGTCTATCTCTGGTGCAGGTAATGACCTCATTTGTCGGTTTCGACCCGCACCCGACGCAATCCGACTCGCAAGTCAGATAAGGCATTCCAGCGGCATAACCTCTGCAAGGTTCCAAACTCTTGCAGGCGCTGATTCTCCAGCTGAAGTATGTCGAACATGACCTCTGCAAGTACTTGTAGGCGCTGATTCTCCAACTAAAGCATGTGCCCCTTAGCTTTCTCCTGGAAGCCATTCCATATTTACGGGAGTCTCCGCACAATCATTCACATACAAAGCCCACGGGTTAACATTTTTACATCGGTACTATAACTATTTACTTTCCGTCACCCTCTCGTAACCTTTCAATTATTCTCATAATCACACGTGCCGATATATCTTCTCTTTTTCTTTTAAAACCAAAACCACCTCTTCGTGACATTCTCCAAAACCTTTGAAATAATTTCACTTAAACCAATTCTTCTTTCAAAAGACAAAGAAAAACCATTTATTAGTTAAACATCTCAGTAAGGCCTCTAGACTTTAGGGGAGCGACAACTAATCTCATTTTCTTAAGTTCATTAGAAATCCTTTACAATCATTGTTTTCTTAAATTGAATTTAATCAAATAAAGTTTCTAAATCAAATCAAAACCAAATCATACAAATCAGAAGTTTCAAACCAATTTAAAAACCAAAACCAATCCCAATTTCGTCTTTAAAACTAATTCTTTAACTTTTTCCAAGACATCGCAAAAGGAAATCATTCAATCAAAATTCAATTACCTTTAAAGTTTACTAAAACTCCTCCGAATGAAATTCTTAAGTCAAATTCAAAACATAAATAAACTCTTTTCATATTTAAATCAACCTTAACACATAGTACTTTTCTTAAATAATTTAAAATCATAAAATAATTCTTTTCTAAATAAATCGAACTCAAAACATATACTTTTCTTAAATGAATTAAACTCGAAACATAACTATTTTATTAATAAATCAAAAATCAAATAATACAAATTCTCAAATCCAATCTTTTTCAAAATAACATTTCAAACAAAGCCTCAGATTTTATAGAAATTTCGACAGCATCTCCCCTAAAACTCGGACTTTGCCACAACAAACAAGTGGGAGAGGCAGGATTCGAAACCTCTGCCTCTATCGCTTGATTGAAAGGATCAGACACAAATCAAATGCATCTTAGTTTGTTAGGAAACATTTCTACCTCTACACTCCGAATTGGATCGGTCTCTCCTCAACAAATAATTGCAAAAATCTCTAAATGATAGACAACGATTCCCTAATGAGAATCCGGGTATTTGGAGTTATGAAGGTGTGGCTGGAGCACATATTGTGTTTTCGGGCTTGTGCTTTTGAATCACATCCCAAGCCCATTTCATCTATTCCCGGGGATTCCCTTCTATAGGCCTCGAAGGTGAACTTGAATTCAATGAGCGTACTGTGATCTACCGTTGCTAGAAATGTTAGAAAAAGTGAACGAAAAGAGTAATAAGAAGTGAAAAGAACAGACAAACTTCCCAACCAGAAAGCAAAATCCAATTTTGGGCCCCGACGCCGCCAGAACACCCTGCTTCAGCGCCGTCCAGATTTGCCGGCCGTCGGGGAGGTTCCACCCTCTTTCCTCTTAATAGGAAGCATTGATGGAGGGGTTATTTCCCGGATTTTGTCGGTAAGACTAGGAAGGTGGGAGGTAGCGATCTCATCCAACAATCCTCTCCTCATGTCGAGGCTTCGGACCTCTAGGAATGGGGTCTTCTATTCTTTTCCTTGGCGCAGCTGGGCCATCCTGGACTTGAACCAGAGACCTCGCCCACCCTTCTCGGGTCCCATCTAAACCATTTCTCAAACTATTTCAAATCATTTTCACTAAATCAAAAACCATTTCTAATATCAAAACATTTATAAAATCAAACCAATTAAAAATCAAATCGCTTCCAAAATCAAACCATTTTTATATCTCAAATCATATCATCAATTCATCAATTCATTTCTGATTAAATCTCAATGTCATCATCAAATCTTACAAATTCCACTTAATCACCAACAACATTCTAGCCCCGAATTTCTCAAAATAATTCGGTTCTTGGCTGCACTTAAACTGACCGAACTCCAAACTAATTACAAATATCAATATATTATAAAAATTCAACATAAATTCAGCCAAATTCAATCATCAATTAATCACAACATCAATTCACTTATCCAATACCAATTTAACCAGTGAGAAATTATCAAAACCCTACCTCCATATGAAATCAAAACAACGAAAACTCTGAAGAAGCTTTTTGACCGAGCTGCTGAAGAAAAAAACGGCAGAAATCGTCTGTGTCTTCTAGAATTCCAATTGGCCGAACTCAAGGAGAAGGAGAGTTACGTCACCGTTAACTTCTACCGAATAAAAGTGATGCCAATGTGTAGAGAAGAAAAATACAAACATTTTTATTGGATTAGATTTTTTATTGGAGTTACGGATCGCAAGAAATTGAAACCACCAGAAGTTTATGGCATCCATGCAAACTAACGTTCTCTCTCTATTTTTTCTTTCTTAACGTTAAAAGAAGAAATGAGATGCTGATGATGGTGATGGTGATTAAATGATAAGGATGGTTTTGAATAATTTGGTGACACGTAGGGGGTTGGATGTCACGAAACTAAGTTGTTGAGCCAACGATTTAAGTTATAAATATCCTAAACGAATAATTATGAAAATTGGATATATTAAAACACAAGGAATAATATATATGAGTTACTAATATAAATGACATTAGCAACATAACAATAAAAGATATACGGTAAAGCATTAGTAAAGCTAAATTCACCAAAAAGTACCGATATTTACTCATATCGGCGGATTTTGAACTGGATAATAATAATATTAACTAAACTTTATTTTAATCAAAGAAAATAAAAAATATTAATAATAGTAATAATAATTTTATCCTTTCTCAAAATATTTTGTTATAATAAAAATTATATAGCAATCAAAAATTGAATATAAAGGCTATATAAAGGCTATATATATATATATAAAACAGAATGCATAGCTCATTAAATCTAATAGATTCTAAAAGAATAAAAAATAACTAACAAAAAAATAATCATGTTCTAAAAGGATATCCTAACAACTAATATTAACAAGCAATGAATAAGACAAATAACAGAAGAAAAAATGTGAATGAAGGAGTGAAATATGAATAAATAATTATCTTGTTTAGGCATGTGTATTCTCTAGGTGGTGGATTATTTGTACATCGTGTTTCAATATGCCTCCACAAACTGAACTGAAAGATGAAAAATGTTAAGAATTTTCAGTTTGAACAAGTTTGTGTGCAACGGTTGAGAAGAAAGAGGTTTAGAGAAGATGTCGACTAGTTGATTGGAGGAAGAGACGGGAAGAGTTTTATGACACCAGCTTGAATCATTTGACGAACTAGGTGACAAACAACTTCAAGGTGCTTGGTTTGTTTATGAAAAACAGAATTTGCTACAGTGGGAAGGGCACTTTGATTGTCGCAATATAATGTTGGAGCTCGGCAGCATGATACATTTAGAATTTTCAGCAAATTCAAGATGTATTGGAGTTCACAAGTTGTGTTAGTAAGATCATGGTATTCAGCTTCAGTTGATAAACGAGCAACTGTCATTTGCTTCTTAGTTTTCTAAGAAATTAAGGAATCACCAAAGAAAAAGCAGAAACCAGTTAAAAATCAGCATCTCATATTTGGACAACCAGCCTAATTTGAATCACTGAAACCAGAAAATTGTAGAGTAGAGATTCTGGAAAAGAAAAGCCCTCTTCCTAGGCTATTCTTTAAGTAGCAAAGCACCCTGATGGCAGTACGATAGTGAGTGTGAGTTGGAGAGGCCATAAACTGACTTAATTGTTGGTTTGCGTAGGTGATGTCGAGCCGTGTTATATTGTGATATAATGAAGATGACCAACGAGACGATGGTACACCATTGGATCAAGAAGCAAAAGATTGCTATCTTGGGATAATCTGATGGCACTGTCCATAGGTGATAAAGCAGGCTTAGCCCCCAATAAACAAGAGGCAGTCAATAAGTCCAAGTAATATTTATATTGAGAAAGAGTATCCCTTGAGTAAAATATGCAATTTCTTTTTCCAAAAAATATTTTAAGATGCCGAAGTCTTTAATCTTGAATTGACTATCTAGAATTCTTTTAATAGAGGCCATCTCAGAAACAGAGTTAGTAATTGATACGATGTTATAGACTAATAAAATACAAATTTTAGAACCAACCATTTTAACAAACAAGTTGTCGTAAAAAATCGTCTGCTGATACCCACAAAATAAAAGAAGATGAGACAACTTATAATGCCAAACACGACTAGATTGCTGGAGACCATAAATGGATTTAAGCAGGCGACAACATTGTCCTAGTTGAGAAGAATGAAGACCTGGTGGTAATGCCATATATACTTTCTCTAATAATTCACCATGCAGAAAGGAATTATTCACATCTAATTGTTGAATTGGTTAGTATTTGATTAAAGCAAGTGTCTTAACTCTTAACTATGTAGATGATCACTGGTTTAACTACCAGTAAAAATGTCTCAAGGAAGTCAACACCTTTTGTTTGTGTAAAGCCTTTCGCTACCAAACGGGCTTTATAACATTCGACAAAAACGTCAGGACATCACTTGATCTGATAAACCCATTTGTATCCAATTGGTTTTACCATATGTAGGGGGACAGTCCACCAAAAAATAGGTTCAATTTGATTCCAGTGCCTTAATTTCAACTCTCATGGAATTATGCCATTGTGAGAATCTATTAACCTCTGAAAAAAACTTTTTTCCAAATTAGAATACAAAAGACAGAATAATTTTTTAGTGGCACTTAGAGAGATGAAAGAAAAAATACAGATTCAAGAGAATACCGACACCGAGAATATAAAAAAAATATTGAATGTAAAGACTGTATATTCTATTGCTCATCATCAAATGATTGAATTGTTACATATATGTACAACACGGAGTGCATAGCTCATTAAATCTAATTAATAGATTCTAGAGGAATAAAAATAACTAACAAATTAATGAGTTATCATCTTCTAGAAGGATCCTAACAACTAATACTAACAAACAATGAATAAGACAAATAATATTAAAAAAAATGTGAATGAAGGAATAAAATATAAATGAATAACAATTCCGTTACGTTACTAATAGCATTTTTGCCAACTTCTATCAATTCTTGTTTATAACTATGTTTAATGAAAGTGTCTTTGTAGATGTGTCTAATAAAAATACTAGTTGAACTTGAGAAGAGTGGGTTGAATCAAGTTGGCTTAAAACTTAAATTTCACACTCTGTTTCAGTTGTTGCTCGAGTTGTAGGAGATTATTTCATTTTATCTCATGTGCAGAATAAGTAAAGAGTAGTGATGAGAAGATGAAGGCCAGCATGTATCCTGGTTCGGATTCAACGTGCAATGAATCCTACGTCCAGTCTCCACCACAAACAATGGTGGAATTTTCACTAAAATTCTCAGATTACATATACCAATACTATTGAATTACTCCCTAATTCAACTAATATCTACCCCTAAGCTTTCTACACCAAAACTTAGCTTCCCATAGTGTTGACCCAACTAGGAAGAAGAATCTAAACAGATTCAGACTCACCAAGGGCTCACCCAACTTGGCAAAGGGGAACTAATCCTAGTTCAACAACTCAATACATCAGAAATCAGTGGCTATTCTACATCACTCATGCCTTTTCTCTCTTGGCTTTTCAACCTCCCAATATTAGCCTTTTCAATATAGAAAATGACACAAGACAGTCATAACACAAAGATAAGAAATTAAGTTCGAGTAGAAGAAAAAGATTCCAGCTCAATGTTTGAGATGGTGGTCTGAATGTGTGCACTCTTTTTCTTGCTTTGAAATGATGGAGTGAGGCTTCTTATATGTCTTCAGCTTGCCTTCATTTTTGTCTCTTTCATTTCTTTATACCAGCTACTCGTTAGAACTGTCACTACTGGCATGCAGTCCTTTCTTCATCATGCTCTACTACCTCTGCTGGATGAAGAGCTCGTCCATTACCTCTGCTGTCCTTTGTTTTTCTTTCTTCCTTGGCATTCTCTCCTTTTTCATTTTGCTCCATTTTTTGCTGCTACTGCTTTTGTGTTTTGCTCACCCACTAACCGAATGTTGCTCTGCTAAGAGAGTGGAGATGTCCTTGTGTTCTTTTTGCTTTCACAAAACCACACCTGTCCTTATATGATCCAGCTGTCCTCTTATGACATTTAGCAAATACATAGCCATTTAATTTGCTGAACGGTGCTTTGAGAAGCATTGGGCTTGTTTATTACTCTTGGAGCATTACGGAGCACATGAGCACTAAGTGTTGTAGCTTTAGCATGTTGATTTGCTAAAGCTTATGCTGGTTTGGGCTGGTGCAGCATGAACTTGAATAATTGGGCCTGCAACAATTAAAACATCCATTAAACAACATTGGGCTTTTCAACCCAAAGAAATGTTTGTCATCATTTATAATACCCAAAATCAACTTAGACTTAACAATCTCCCCCTTGATGACAAACATGATAAAAAGATGGGAATTAAAATTTAACACAGAATTAAATGGGATGAGAGCACTTCCCTTTGATGACCATCCAAGGTGTATAGTACTCCCCCTCAATATTAGCAGTTCTATCCCCCTTAATCATGGCTCACAGCTTCACCTGGACAAAACTTAACAAACAGCCAATACCAATTTTTCCAAGCAATTTATCACAGTAATGGTGACTTTAAACACCAAGAAATTAACACTAACCATGACAAATCAAAGTTAATCATAGTAATAAGTATCCCGCATGCTTGTTCTTAATTAACACTGTTAACCCCTAAGCCAATGCTAACATATTTCTTTTCTTTTCTCCCTCTTTTGTCATCAAGGGAGGAAAGGAAGAAACCTGCACAAAATTTGTTAGTGGCTGTCCAAAAAGTTATCAAGTAGTAATTTAGTTATGGGTTACAGTCATCCAAAGAAAACATAAAAAGTTCAAAGAAAATAAAAATGAGTCATAGTCACTGATGAGCGGATATTTTATACGCTTTTTGGGGTTAATTTCATATAGTTTTTAGTGTGTTTTAGTTAGTTTTTAGTTTATTTTAAGTAGCTTTTAGGCAAAATTCATATTTCTGGACTTTACTATGAGTTTGTGTATTTTTCTGTGATTTCAGGTATTTTCTGGCTGAAATTGAGGGAGCTGAGCAAAAATATGATTCAGGCTGAAAAAGGACTGCTGATGCTGTTGGATTCTGAGCTCCCTGCACTCAAAATAAATTTTCTGGAGTTAAAGAACTCCAAATGGCGCGTTTCCAATTGCGTTGGAAAGTAGACATCCAGGGCTTTCCAGAAATATATAATAGTCCATACTTTGCTCAAGGATAGACGATGTAAACTGGCGTTCAACACCAGTTTTATGCTGCTGTCTGGCGTCCAGCGCTAGAAACAAGTTAGGAGTTGGAGTTCAACGCCAGAATTGGATCCAAAGCTGGCGTTGAACGCCCAAAACAGCCCTATGCATGTGAGAAGCTTTAGTCTCAGCCCCAGCACACACCAAGTAGGTCCCAGAAGTCGATTTTTGCACCATCTATCATAGTTTACTCATTTTCTGTAAATCTAGGTTACTAGTTTAGTATTTAAACAACTTTTAGAGATTTATTTTGGATCTCTCATGACATTTTTAGATCTGAACTTTGTACCTCTTGACGGCATGAGTCTCTAAACTCCATTGTTGGGGGTGAGGAGCTCTGCTGTGCCTCGATGAGTTAATGCCAGTATTTCTGTTTTCTATTCAATCATGTTTGTTCCTATCTAAGATATTCATTTGCGCCTTATTATGATGAATGTGATGATCTGTGACACTCATCACCATTCTCAACCTATGAACGTGTGCCTGACAACCACCTCCGTTCTACATTAGATTGAATGAGTATCTCTTAGATTCCTTAATCGGAATCTCCGTGGTATAAGCTAGAATCCATTGGTAGCATCCTTAAGAATCCGGAAAGTCTAAACCTTGTCTGTGGTATTCCTAGTAGGATTCTGGAATTGGATGACTGTGACGAGCTTCAAACTCGCGAGTGCTGGGTGTAGTGACAGACGCAAAAGGATAGCGAATCCTATTCCGGTATGATCGAGAACCTACAGATGATTAGCCGTACGGTGACAACGCACCTGGACCATTTTCACTGAAAGGAAGGATGGTAGCCATTGACAACGGTGATCCTCCAACACACAGCTTGCCATAGGAGGGACGTGCGTGCGTGAAGAAGAAGATAGAGAGAAAGCAGAGATTCAAAAGGCAAAGCATCTCCAAAACTCCAACATATTCTCATTTACTGCATAACAAGTAACCTTTAATTCATGCTCTCTTGTTCATTTGCAAGTCAATTGATAGCCACTGATTAATATCCTGACTAAGAGTTGCAAGATAACCATAGCTTGCTTCAAGCCAACAATCTCCGTGGGATCAACCCTTACTCACGTAAGGTATTACTTGGACGACCCAGTGCACTTGCTGGTTAGTTGTGCGGAATTACATAGTGTGAAGTAATTTTTGTTCACCAAGTTTTTGGTGCCGTTGCCGGGGACTGTTTGAGTTTGGACAACTGACGGTTTATTTTGTTGCTTAGATTAGGAAAATTTTTTCTTTTTAGTTTAGAGTCTTTTATTATTTATACATTGTTAAAATACTTTAAATTTATAGCTCAATTAGTTAGAGCGTGGTGCTTGTGTTCTTGGTAATTGGCTATCCTATTTTTTAAAATCTTTTTCAAAAATAATTTTTCTTTGAATAAATCTTGTGCCAAACTCTAAGTTTGGTGTTTTCTTGTTGATTTTTCTTTGTTTTTCGAAAATTTTAGTTTGGTTTTCTAAAAATTTTAAGTTTGGTGTTCTTTCTTCATGTTCTTGTGTTCTTGTGAGTCTTCAAAGTGTTCTTGAGTTTTCCTTGTGTCTTGATCTTAAAATTTTTAAGTTTGGTGTTCCTTGGTGTTTTCCCTCCAAAATTTTCGAAAACTAGGAGCATTAGATCTAAAAATTTTAAATCTTGTGCTATTTTATTGTTTTTCTCTTTCCTCACTAAATTCAAAAATATCTTTTCTCTCTATTTTTAAAACAAAATTTTGAAAATTATTTTTAAAAAAAAAATTCAGATTTTTTTTCAAAATTTAAAATCTTTTCCAAATCATATCTTTTTTAAAACTTCCTAACCACTTTCTCTCTCCTCATTTTTTTCGAAAATCTTCACCTATTTTTATTTATTTTGTTTTAATTTATTTTATTTTTGAAATAATTAAATAAATAAATAAATAAATAAAAATAAATATTTTTTTATCATCTCCCTTTCTCCATCATGGATCTAAGTGGAAATGAACAGTCCAAGAGGACTATGGAGTTATATGCTAACCCCTCTACTGCTTCATATGGGAGTAGTATCTACATACCTTCCATTGGAGTCAGTAGCTTTGAGTTGAATCCTCATCTCATTATCATGGTGCAGCAAAGCTGCCAGTATTCTGGTCTTCCACAAGAAGAACCTACAGAGTTTCTGGCACAGTTTTTACAAATTGCTGACACAGTACATGATAAGGAAGTAGATCAGGATGTCTACAGATTATTACTGTTTCTATTTGCTGTAAAAGACCAAGCCAAGAGGTGGTTAAATAACCAACCTAAAGCTAGCATAAGGACATGGAAACAGCTGACAGAAAAATTCCTGAATCAATACTTTCCTCCAAAACGGATGACACAGCTAAGGCTGGACATCCAAGGCTTTAAACAAGGAGATAATGAATCTCTTTATGATGCCTGGGAGAGATACAGAGAGATGCTACGAAAATGCCCCTCTGAAATATTTTCAGAGTGGGTTCAGTTAGACATCTTCTATTATGGGCTTACAGAAAGAGCTCAGATCTCTTTAGATTGCTCAGCTGGTGGATCTATCCACATGAGAAAGACAATTGAAGAAGCTCAAGAGCTCATTGATACAGTTGCTAGAAATCAGCATCTGTACTTAAGCAGTGACCCTTCCATGAAAGAAGAGGCTAAAACAGCAACTGCTGAACTCAGTCCTGCAGAGCAAGCTGCTAAATTCAATCAGCAATTGGATTTTCTAACAAAGCAGTTAGCTGAATTCAAGGATAAACTACAAGAGATAAGGATGGCTAATATAAACATGGAAGTACAATTAAAGCAAACAAGGCAGCAGCTGTCAAAACAAATAACAGAAGAATGCCAAGCAGTTCAACTAAGAAGTGGGAAAGCACTAACTACCCTACTTCAAAGCAGCAGGAAACCAAGAAATGAGCAAACCACCCAAAATCCATCTGAGGACAGTAAGAGCCCAGGAAAAAATAATGCTGGCACTAAAACGCCAGAAGTTGGGTGGAAGGCTGGCGCTGAACGCCCAGACCATGCTCAGGACTGGCGTTCAACGCCAGAACACAAGCAAGGATCTGGCGTTGAACGCCCAAAAGAGGCACAGTTCTGGCGTTCAAACGCCAGGAACAGATGAGGAGCTGGCG